>NC_057813.1:122000954-122300954 GCF_018294505.1 Triticum aestivum | reverse complement strand
ACTCTAGCCGGATGTCTAGCTTGTATTGCTTCTAATTTGGTTAAATTGCATCTGCTTAGCTTACACATTATACCTTTGAATATGACATGCCTTTCTGTTTTTGGTAGATACTAGTACATCTATGTATTAACCATGTTCTTACATCAAACTAATGTTCTTGTGTATCCCTCATCAGTCACTTATGATGAGCCAGCCAGGCAAGTGGACTACTCCTCATTTAAAGAATGTAGCGTTAGCCTCCCAACATGATTCTCAAGAAACAGCAAGGCTAGATGAAGATAGTGAACGTAGCTCTGTAGTTGATTACCGCATTTCCCCTACACTAGAATCGTAGGTGCTTTCTCTAACTTGGCAGCGTGATATGTGGTTGCATGTTACATATGGTGTCTAGATTGTAATTCTTCCAATCTGGTTAAACTGCATGTGCTAGTCTTCTTAGCTTATACATTATACCTGTTAATGTGACATGCCTTCCTGTATTTAGTACATAGTACATCTGTCTATTAAGCATGTCCTGACATAAAACTATTGTTTTTTGTATCCCACATCAATCAATATGACGAGACACCTTTAGTATATGTAGTGCGATATTAGTTGCATCTTTCATATGATTTATAGCATGCGCTGCTTCTAATTTGTTGAAATTCCATTTATGACGGGACGCTTTTAACTTGGCAGAGTCATATTGGTTGCATCTTTCATGTGGTGTCTAGCTTGCACTGCTTCTTATTTCTTGGAATGGTTTCTACTTAGTTTACACAAACAATTGTGAACATGCCATGTCGTCCTGTTTTTCGTACATATTCCATCCTGGTATCATGTGTTTGCCTTACATCAAAGTAGTGATTGTCAGTATCATGCATGAATGAGTTCTGAAGAGAGAATTTTATTGCTTTTTCTTGTCTGTTTTACTTGACAATTCAAAATCAATAAAGCGGAAGGAAGTTAGCAAGGCAGCGAATAAAGGTGCTCCTTCCGAATGGAGGGCCTCTACAGTTTCTACTCCTCCACACCCCCAAGATGATTTCCAAGACAACACATGCATAGACACTCAACAAAGTTGTGTTTATGATGAGCACGTCTCCCCTAGTGCACCATCACCGGTGCTCCCTCTAACTTGGCACTGTTATATGTGGTTGCATGCTATGTGTGATGTCTAGCTTGTATTGCTTCTAATTTTGTTGAATTCCATCTGCTTACTTTACACATTATACTTGAATAAGACACGTGTTCCTGTTTCTAGAACATACAATATCTGACTATCACACCATGTTCTTACATCAAATTGCTACTATTGTGTAACCTGCAACAATCACTTACCATAAGACACGTTTGACTTCGGAGTGTGATATAGGTTACATCTCGCATTCTTTTCTAGCTTGTACTACTAATTTGTTGAAATGACACTTATGACTAGACAGTTTAAATTGGTAGAGTGATATTCGTTGCATCTTTCATATTGTTGGGGATATAACTACTGAGTGTAAACAGCCCAAGAGGGGCCGGTTCACCCTCAAGTATAGTGAAGCCCACGAAGACTCAGAAGATGGCGTTTTACTGATAAAGCTTAAAGGCCCGGAGCCCAAAGGCGGATTAGGGCCCATAGTGGTAAACCGCCATAGTCATGTAACTTGTATTTTAAGATAAGGAAAGGAGAGACCAAGCCGGACACTTGTATGAGTCGGCCTCGGGACTCTATAGACCGGCCGGGTGTCAACCTGTGTATATAAGGGGACGACCCGGCGGCAGTTCAGGGACAAGAAACAACAACTCGAGAGCCAGGCATAGCGTGTTTAGCTCCCTGGTAATCGTGCCCCCAATAATCCCAACACAACTAGACGTAGGCCTTTACCTTCATCGAAGTGGCCGAACTAGTATAAAATCCCTCGTGTCCTTTGTCCGGTTTAACCCCTTTAAGCTAACCCGTTGCGATGGCTCCACGACTAAGTCCTTTCACGAGGACATATGCTGTGATATTTCCACGACAGTTGGCGCCCACCGGGGGCTATCGCACGATGGTTTTGAGTTCTTGAAGGGCAGCTTTGAAGGACTCAAAGGGTACGTGCTTGGCCGGATGACCAAGAGTCGCCACGGCAAACTCTACATTGACGATGCAGGATGGAGTCCCGAGGCCGGCTCAATTGAGTACGGGTACCGGGCCCCTTTGGCGGAATTCACGTTTTCATCGGCAAGATCGACAAACCGGGCCCTGAGCCGGACATCTGCACCGACCTCGTCGAGACGGCTCAGCGTGCAAGCCCCGCTCGGATTCAGCCCGCTGTGAAACGTGCGTTCGTGGGATGTGTCCACCGGATCGGATCTGAACCGATGTCTGAAGATGAGACGGTCGCTTATTCCGACGGCGAATCATCCGCTGGTGAAACCGAATCCCTGTACCAAGTTCAGGATGGTGTGTTTGAAGGGTATTCCGATGGCACTAGTATTTCGGAATTTCGTGAACCGCCGAACCACGTCGGAATCTTCATGGCCGGAACATAGCCAACCTTGCAAAACTCTACTGCAGCGGCGTCCGAACCGGTGGCAGGGGCAGGAGGCTCCACGCGCCGGCCGGCTCAAGTTCGCTCCGGTTTGATGGATGCCTGGGCGACCTTGTTAACCACGGCAGTTACTCCGGCGACGCAAGATCAGCACAATGCGGACATTGCAAGGCTAAAGGATCAGATAACACAAGCCAAGGAGGACTTAGCGGCTGAGGAGACTAGGATGGCTGAGGAACGGGCCGCTTTGGATGCCCAGGCGCAGAGGATTCAAGCCGAGAATTATCGACTGTTGATGGATCAGAACGCTTCAAATGAAGTATTCAAGAGGAGACATCGATCTCACTTGCCGGCAGATTACAATGCGATGAACCTCTTTGGTACGCCAGGAGCAGGGACTAGCAATCCTGCAGCAGTGAACCAGACTATTGTGCCAAAGACCGGAGCACCGGATCAACCTCAGGTGATGGGTCCACCTCAGCGAACGGACAACCCGCAGCGATATACCACACCCCCGCTGGGTCACTTCTCTACCCCTCTGGACAATATGATAGCAGCAGCATCCCGGCTGGCAGCTATTCCGATAGAGGGTGAATCGCTAGCAGCAATTGAGACACGGCGGGCTAGGGATCTTCTTCAAACGGCTATGACGCAGTAGCAAGCTTATTCGTATAGCCGAGACAGGGTTCACTCAACCCCACGTCCGAGCAAAAGCTATAGCAGGCACATAGATGAACCGGAGGTGTCCAGCAGTGCGCGGCGCCGTATGGTCCCTCAAGGACCCAATCCGGTGCGTGGTGAGGTGAACGCTCAGGACATGGTGGATAATGGCAGAGCATGAAGGGAGGCCGCTTTAGCAGCATAGCATACGGGTCGTTATCAACCCGCCCCGGTTCAGCCAGCAGCGTCAGTAGACCGAGGCACCGGGCTTGCTTTCAGTTCTTGGGGAGTGTCGTGTCTTATTCCGGCTCTCCGTAATGTGCGACTGCGTAAGGACTTCAAGGGCCCACGTAAGGTACCTAATTATACCGCTGATCAGCCACCCGAGGCGTGGGTGGAAAGTTATGAGATGGCTATGGAGATGCTGGACGTGGACGAAGCAACTTGTGCAAAGTACTTCACGATGATGTTGGAGGGAACAACCCGTACATGGTTGAAGAATTTACCAGCTAACTCCGTTGAGTCATGGGACCAGTTGAAGGCCCGGTTTATAGCCAATTTCAAGGACACGTGTAAACAGCCTATGTCCATTGTGGATCTCGATGCCTGTGTTCAAGGGGAGAACGAGTCAACAACTCATTGGGTGCGCCGGGTTTCAGAAGTTTTGCATTCTTCAGACCGTATTAACGCTGGTCAAGCGATCATCACTCTGGAGTGCAATTGCCGGTTTAAGTCACTAAAGATGAAGTTGGGATGGCTCAAGCGCCACTGCAATGACATGGGCACCCTAATGGCCGCCTTGGTCAAATATGCCGATTCTGATAATACCAATGATCCCGATTCTGATGAGGAGAAACCGGAGAAGGGAAAGAAGAACGGCGGTGCAAAAGGGACAGCAGCACAACCAAGGAGGCCATGGGAATAATGGTAAGCGCAAAGCAGATGCAGATTTTGTGGCTAATGCTAACGTGCTGCGTCGTAAGGGTAAACCGCCCCAGCGTGGTGGCAGAATGAATCTGGAGCATTTGTTGAACCAGCCCTGCCCAAAGCATGGGACCAAGGAGGTTCCTGCAACACATATTAGGAAAGATTGTCACATTATGAAGGAGTTCAAAAACTCTGATCTTTTCCGGTATGATCAGGGTCCATCTGGCGGTTGAGGTCCAGGTTTTCATAATGGTGGCGGTTCAAACTCTGGATTTTAGAATAATCAGGGCAACCAGAACAACCAGGGTGGCAATAACCAACAGAATAATCAAGGAAATCAGCAGCAGTCGGGTTACCAGAGTCACCCAAAGTAGTTGAATGGTGGGAAGTATCATGTGTTCACCACTAGTTTGTGCAAGCGTGATCAGAAGCTTCACAAGAGGGCAGTAAATGCTGTTGAACCGGCAGTACCACGTTACTTGCGGTGGTCTGAGCAACCCATTGTGTGGAGCAGAGAGGATCATCCGCCCCGGGTTGACAATCCGGGTCACCTGGCTTTAGTGGTGGCACCTCAGGTGGGAGGTTACAAGTTCACTAAGGTGCTGATGGATGGAGGGAGCAGTATCAACATTCTGTATTATGAGACCTTCCGTCGCATGGGGTTGATAGACAAGAGTCTTAAACCGTCAAACACTATTTTCCATGGTGTGGTACCTGGTAAATTGGCATATCCTGTTGGCAAGATCGCTTTGGAGGTTGTGTTTGGTGATGAGCATGACTCCCGGTCTGAAACATTAACCTTTGAAGTAGTGAGGATCCAGAGCCCATTTCACGCACTGTTTGGACGGACGGCTTATGCAAAGTTCATGGCAAGGCCTTGTTATATTTATTTGCAGCTTAAGATGCCGGGTCACAAGGGGACCATCACAGTTCACGGAAGTCGTAAGATCACTCTGGATTGCGAGGAAGGTGATGCGGCCTATGCTGAGTCGGTTTGTCCTACGGAGGAGTTGAAACACTACAGGGACAATGTTGATCCGGCAGACATGACCCCTCTGAAGAAGCCCACTACCGAGCATGACCCAACCCTGCATTTCAAACCGGCTGATGAGACTAAGCTTGTTGACTTTGTTCCTGGCGATTCATCTAAAACAAGTTAGCATCAGCACAAATCTGGATCAGAAATAGGAAAGCACGCTCATCGAGTTCATCCGTGAGAACTGGGACATTTTTGAATGGAAGCCTTCTGACATGCTAGGTGTACCGAGGGAACTCGCTGAGCATACTCTCAATATTGATCCCAAGTTTAAACCGGTGAAGCAGTTTCTTCGCCGCTTTAATGAGGAGAGACACAAGGCAATTGGTGAGGAGGTAGCCCGGCTGTTGGCTGCTGGGTTTATCGTTGAAGTGTTTCACCTGAGTGGTTGGCTAATCTGGTGCTTGTTCTTAAGAAAAACGGCACCTGGTGCATGTGTGTGGACTACACAAATTTGAATAAAGCTTGTCCGGCCGATCCTTTTGCTCTCCCGTGCATTGAGCAGATCATTGATGCGACGGTGCGTTGTGAACGTTTGAGTTTCTTGGATGCTTATTCAGGTTATCATCAGATCAAAATGGCAGTTAAGGACCAGGAGAAGACCGCCTTCATCACTCCCTTTGGAGCCTTCTGCTATGTTTCTATGCCCTTTGGGCTCAAGAGTGCCCAGGCAACTTATCAACGTTGTGTGCAAGATTGTCTTCATACTCAGATTGGGCGCAATGTTCATGCCTATGTTGATGACATTGTGGTAAAGTCCAGGAAGAAGGAGACATTGATAGGTGATCTCAAGGAGACCTTTGACAATCTGCGTGTTTACAAGATGATGCTCAATCTGGACAAGTGTGTTTTTGGTGTTCCGGCAGGCAAGCTTCTAGGTTTTCTGGTGTCCAACAGAGGCATTGAGGCTAATCCAGAGAAGATCAAAGCGATTACATCCTTGGCTAAACCGGCATGCATCAATGATGTTCAGCGTCTAGCAAGTCGAATTGCAGCCCTAAGCCGGTTTATCAGCCGTTTGGGAGAGAAGGCGATCCCTCTATATCAGATGTTGAAGAAAACAGACACCTTTGTCTGGAGTGATGCGGCTAATGCGGCGTTTGAAGACTTGAAGCGGCAGTTGGCTGAAACGCCGGTCCTTGCTGCTCCGGTTGACAAAGAGCCCTTGTTATTGTACGTTGCTGCTAATGCCCGTGCTGTCAGCGTGGCAATTGTGGTGGAGCGCAAGGAGGCTGGCAAGGTATATCTCGTTCAACGGCCGGTTTACTATATCAGTGTGGTGCTCATCGAGTCAAAGCAGCGATATCCGCATTGGCAGAAGCTGGTATATGGATTTTTTATGGCAAGTCGAAAGCTTAAACAATACTTTCAAGGCCATCCCATTACCGTAATCAGTTCCGCTCCCTTGGGTGATATAATTCAGAACAGGGAGGCAACTGGCAAGGTAGCAAAGTGGGCAATTGAGCTTGGTCCCCATGGGTTGAAGTATGTGCCTCGGACGGCCATCAAATCTCAGGCACTTGTTGACTTCTTCAATGATTGTGCAGAGTTTCAAGCACCAGAGGACAAACCGGATAATACATACTGGACTATTCACTTTGATGGATCCATGCAATTGGAGGGCTCGGGGGCTGGAGTTGTCCTTACTTCCCCTCGAGGTGATAAAATTCGTTATGTCCTCCGTTTAATGTCCCCCTGTACTAACAATGTAGCTGAGTACGAGGCTTTACTCCACGGGCTCCGTGTGGCCAAGGAGATGAATTTAAGTCGGGTACGATGCTTTGGAGATTCTGATCTAGTGGCTCAGCAAGTTTCTGGCACTTGGGATTCTAAGGATCCACTCATGGCGGCTTCCAGACGCGAGGTGGATATTGTGGCGGGTCACTTCAAAGGGTATCAGGTTGAGCATATCGATCGGCGCAAAAACGAAGCAGCAGACGCTTTAAGCCGGCTGGGGTCTCAATGTAAACCGGTACCTCCCAATACCTTTTTAGATATCTTGCATAACCTGTCTATTAAGTTGCCTACAGAGGAGGATTTAGCTGTTCCTGATCCGGAGGCTCAATTGGTGGCCGCTTTACATGTTGTGCCGGATTGGACGGTTCCATATTTGGCATATATGAACCGGGGCGAGTTACCAGACGATGAAGTTCTAGCCCAGCAGATAATCCGGTGGTCCAAGTCCATGGTTATTCACAATGGAGAGTTACACCACTGCAGCGTTTCAGGCGTATTTCAGCGTTGTGTTTCTCCTGAAGAAGGCCAAGAGATCTTGTAGGAAATTCATGAAGGGGATTGTGGTCACCATGCCGGTTCAAAGTCCTTTGTTGCTAAAGCTTTTCATCATGGGTTTTACTGGTTGATAGCTCATGCTGATGCGGAGGATCTGGTAAAGCGGTGTGACGCTTGTCAGAAGTTTTCATGCCGAGCTCATGTTCCAGCTCAAGAATTAAGGATGATTCCTATCACTTGGCCGTTTGCCACTTGGGGGCTTGATATGGTGGGACCCATTAAGCGCTCCAAGGATAAGAAGACCCACCTGTTGGTGGCGGTTGACAAGTTCACCAAATGGGTTGAAGCAGAGCCTGTCAACAAGTGTGATGCGGCTACGGCGGTTTGATTTCTCAAAAATATTATCTTCCGTTTTGGCTTTCCACACAACATCATCACGGATAATGGCACAAACCTTTCTAAAGGTGAGATGGAGGATTTTTGCCAGAGAGAGCACATCCGGCTTGACTTAGCATCCGTGGCACACCCCCAGTCCAATGGTCAAGCGGAGAGAGCTAATCAAGAAATCTTGAAGGGTATCAAACCCCGGCTCATGGTTCCCTTAAAGCGGACGCCGGGTTGTTGGGTGGAAGAATTTCCTTCTGTGTTATGGAGTATCAACACCACCCCCAACAGGTCAACGGGTTACACACCTTTCTTCATGGTGTATGGGGCATAGGCGGTCCTCCCAAGTAATATTCGTCATGATTCGCCCCGGGTTGCCAATTATGTTGAAGCGGACAATGAGCAAGCACGCCAGGAGGCGTTGGACCTGTTAGATGAAAAACTTGATATGGATTTGGCTCGTTTGACGGTTTATCAGCAAGACCTGCGGCGTTACAGCCGCCGGGTTAAGACAAGAACCTTTCAAGAAGGCGACTTGGTGCTCCGGCTCATCCAGGATGAGACCGATATGCACAAGCTATCCCCACCTTGGGAAGGACCCTTTGTGGTCAGCAAGAATCTACACAACGGATCATACTACCTCATTGACGTTCGAGACAACTCACGCAGCTCTGAGGAGGAGACCCGGCGGCCATGGAACATAGCTCTCCTACGGCCTTACTACACTTGAGCCATAGGCTTCTCTTATGTACATAGTTCGACATTGTATATATTATGATCAATATAATAAACCAGCATCCTTGCTATAAGTAGGGCCTCTGCTATTTTTTCTCAAATATCCTTTGAGTTTACATGGGGGCTTCAGCTGACAAGCGGAGTACTACCTATTAAACCGGCTATCATGCCACAATACAGCTTGGGAGCTTCACACCCAAGGGGCCAAAGAGAGTCTGGATGCTATGCACAACTCAAACATAGGCACCCAATGAGCATAGCTCATCAAGTTACATGGGGGCTCTTTGTGTAAAGTAACAAAGAGTTTGAAAGGACCCTTGTAGCTGGGTATCGACCCACGGCTTGGAAGCCTGGTATATTTACCTAAAACCCTGGGTTAACCTGCCTTCATCAAGTAAGCCACTCCTATCCAGGTAATCCTGGCATGACCCGCCGAACGTTTGACAGTTACTCTCATTGAGACCCTGAACTTGTCAAAGTTACAACGACGATTAGTTAGTTGGAGGCCCATCTTAAAAGGCTTTGTCAAATGGTTTAACTCAGCGGCCTGGCAGCCCACGAAAAGCCTCGAATTTGGGCCTGGCAGCCATCGAAAAGCCTCAGCTACACGGTTTTATTTGCCTTTGTCAGTTCTTTTTGAATTTTATATTGAACCGGTATCTTTTGATCTGGTCTGGCTTTTCAGTCATCATAGTAACCCGGTGTTTGTTAACCCGGCTTGGTTTGCAACCACAAGTTGTCCCACCTTATTATCAAACCGGAGTTTCTTAACCCGGCCTGGCTTTGACTACATGTCGCCAGTTTTGATCATCTGGTGTTCATTATAACCCGACATGACTCCTTACACGCCATCATCATATGGTAAGAGTTATAATAGTTCAAAGATTTGGGTTTTCACCCTTACTACAATCAAAGTTGGTAAACCAACTACGTGATGTCATATCACAGGTATGAATTATTTCATATTTATTTAAGTTTGGCTATCAATCAGGCTTTATCTTGGGTATTATGACCCGTCCGGCGGTAAATCGCTAGGACAAATTTTTTGTATGCAGACATCAGGATCGCATGATATTATCAAAGTATAAGCAAACATATCACGTATCATGCCGGATCAACAAAGTCATGCATCACTGCCACATATCAAAGAGTTTTAACTAGCCTGTTACAATGCACTTTGAGGCCCAAAATACTGGTTGTTTTTATGCAACAAAGTTTGTCGAAGTAATTCGTATGCCGGATTAAGACTCATTGCTAGGATGACGTGAAGTTGATGGGTCTTCTGGTGCCGGTTCAACCTCCTCCTCTCCACCCAGAGGCTGGAAGTCAATGGTGGTCCAGTCAATCCGGGTTAGAGCCTGAAATACAGCTTCTTCACTTATCAGATTGGACGGGTCAACATTAGGGCGTAAGTATGCTTACGGATTGGCGGGATAAGGCTGTGTGTTTCTGTCACAGTCATGTCAACTCGATGGTTCCCGTCATCATAAAAGGACCGATGAACCGTCAAGTTAGCGTCTGCAGCCAGTTGACTTGACAGTGGACGTATTTCCTTTGTCAGGGCTTTGAGAGCTTTGTTGTCAAATGCCAACCCGTCTGCTTGTTCATCTGGAAATCCCTTGGCAATATCAACTGGATCCAAGTCGGATATCCATGCTTTGGCCCGAGTCAGTACCAGTAAAGCGCCAGCCCTGGCAGCAGATCGCTTCACCTCTTCTATCTGAGCTGGTGTCATGGATAATCTTGCTAGTGTGTCCTTGATCAATGTTGGTGCCGGTTTGTTGTATGAGACTGCAGAGATAACCCGTTGTGCACCAGTATACAGTTGCTCAATCAGTGTGTAAGCCGCCTTCAATTTCATCTGCATATCTGTTCCAAGATGAGCAATGTGATGACATGCGATGGTTTAAGAATTCAATGTCAAACCGATGGAGTTGATGAAAATGGAGAAGCAAGTTCCGGTCGACCAAACCTTGCACAAGTACTAACCTTGCGTTGAAGCCAGGTTCTCTGGGGTCGACTGGAACTCTGCGGTCATTTCCATACGGACTCCTATCATCATACCGTTGGGGCTTGTATGTCCTGTCCCATGGAAGGGGCGAAGGCACTCGATGGTTGTTGTTGCGGGCGTACTCACGATCATAATCTCCATGAGCTCTTCCTAGGTGCCGATCTTGGCGGTGATCACGGTCTCCTTGCCACAAAGGTGACCTAGGACTGTGTGCTGACTGAACAGTGTCTGCCCTTATTGAACGACTGTGAATTATGTTCCATGATTGGGACACGACGAAGTTCTGGTCTCCTGCTGCTTGGAGCAGTACCCTGATCTATTCCAAACCCCTTACAGCCTCCGAATGAGACGGCTGAATGGACTCTACGATACATGCAGCAGCCGCAAGATTCTGAATCGGTGTGCAGAATACCTGAGTTTCCGGTGGAAACAATTGTCGTGAACGCCGACTGGACCCGGGGATCAGTCAACGGGCACGCTCGTCGAGAGAATGTTGGAGATTCTCCAAACGAGTGCGCTCAGCCAGCGTGGCCAGGCGCACTACATCCAAGGCCCGAGCCTCGGCAGCTTCCCCTATGATGGGGGTCTGGAGAGCCTCCTCGTTGCAGTGGTGCAGCCCCTCCCTTTGATGCGAGCTGAGAGGTTGGGACTGATACTCCTCATGGCCGAATGACGGGCTGTCGCTGTCACCGTTGCCGCCGCCGTGATGAAAACCGGGTGGGCCACGATGAGAATCGACCATGAGGACTTCCACCGCGGGGTCACAACTCTCGCTCTCGGAAAGTGTGTCTGCTAAGTCAGGCTCGATTGCTGCAACTTGATAGGTGCATGCCTGCCAAGCCACCGCGTGCTTCACCCATCGCTGGAGCCGCGATCGACTAGACCGCTTGCGGCGGTGTCCAGCAGAGTGAGAGGATGACGCAGGGACCGACTGGTACGGGGTTGACAGCTGCTGAAGGAGGACGCCACGGGCACTTGCGCGGAAGTCTGATGAACCACAGATCGGTAGAGCCTCGACGTTGAGGGGGGCCTCCCGGAGCCAGGCAGAGTCGTCGGTGACGAAAGTGAGCGCGCCGAGTCGGAACTTGTGGCCCATGACCAAACTGCCGCCGGAAACCATGTTGATGAAGATTGAAGAAAATGCAACCTCGCCGGAAGTCACTAAGACGCTTTGCCACATGGTGGCCGCCAACTGTCATGGTACTAAGGCTGACAGTAAGTATAGGGGGTACGTATGAGGAGGCAAGGTCCTAGCTACAGTGAGGTTGTACACAGGAGTTTTACGAGTTCGAGCCCCTCTCGGAGGAGGTAAAAGCCCTACATCTCAGTGCCCTGAGGCGGTCGACTAGAATATGTGAGTGTGTGTTACAGGGGGTGCGAACCCTTGTCCCAGAGGAGGGGGTGGCTTATATAGAGTGCGCCAGGACCCCAGCCCACCTATGTTACAAGAGTTCAATGTACAGTAAAACAGGGCGTTACTGGTAACGCTAGCTATAAAGTGTATTCAATGGCCTTAAAGACTACGGAGTGAACGCCTGACCGTTGCTGTCCTTAGTGACTCCTGGTCTTCTTTGTTCGTCTGGTCTTCTATATAGTCGAGTGACTGTAGGAGTGAGGGGTATCCGAGTGAGGTGATTGGTCGAGTGGATTGCACTCGACTACCTCAATTGATACCCCCTGTTGCTCTTTAAATGTCTTTGCTTCAAGGGTAGTGACCTTGGGTGGGGCGTGTAGGTCAGGCCTATGACCCTACCCTTGGTCTATGTCATCATCAGCGGGCTCCACCGCCATGAGCTGCGGAGGAGGGGGATGCGCTATCGAGCAGAAGCCCTCGTCGCCGGCATCAAAGCACCAGCACGCCCTCTCACCATAGCGAATGGAAGAAGGATACTAAGCAGAAGGAGTGGAAGAAGGCGAATGAGGAAAGGCACCATCCCTCTCCCTTTTTATAGAAGGGAAGGGCCGGGGCTGGCCTCCTAACCCCAAGGGCGGTCGCGCCGCTCGACCAATGCGGCCTCCTGAGGCACAGGGAATCAGGACCGACCTGCTGCCCTAATCAGCGACGCCTGGTTTCCCGCCTCGACGTTAATGCACATGCCCTCCGCATCCGTCGCCTGCCCTTCCTAAGGCATGGAGGACATGTGGTGAGCGAGCCATGGGCATAAAGATAAGAGGGGCGACCATTCCCCCCCCCCCCCCCCGATGATTGTGGGGTGCGGTGCCATGCAGGCCACGACCCAAGTCCACTTAGTAAATGAGTAGCGCCCCTATAGATTCCTCTTTTCATGGGGAAGGTGCGGGCCTCCTGTTTATTGTTCACTGCGAGGTGACACAGGCGTGCTGCGGCCATCCCACGCACGACCCCCACGTCACACCCCCAGCATGGATCATGGGGAAGCACAACTGGCGAGAAGATCGTGGAAGTTAAGTCTCTGCCACGCATACCCGTGCACTGCTTTGGGCCTGGCCCAACTACGCTTTGCGCTTATGTATGGCCCAGGCCCGGGGGCTCTTGTCGGTGTACAAAAGTATGGGCTCGTCTGTACCCTTTACTTGTGCACGGGCAGTCGTAGCCACACCCGCAGCAAGGCTTGGCAGGGTAGCAGGAGACAAAATACGAGGCTACCAAGACAACATTTGAGACAGTGAACAGAGAGCTGAGGATGAGCTGGACCTCCCCCGGCAACACTCTTGCTGAGGCAGCTTGCGTAGCCCCGGCAAGCCCCTCTTCGGGGCAACTTGCGAAGCACCAGCAAGACCATCACCCTTGAGGCTGAGAGCTTTGACACCATCGACAGCGTCAACGCCAAGGCTCAGGGGGCGCGTGCAAAGTAGCATGTAGATCTTTGTGAAGATTGATAGCCTGCGGGTCCACATGGGACTAGAAGACGAAGACCCCCGACAAGACCTTTGCCGGGGACGACCACGAGGCCCCCGACAAGCCTTGTCGGGGACGATTGTGGGGCCACACCCAGGCCCGCACCCGATAGCATTTCACCACCTCACCACCACTCCAGCACGACGCTCGGCCTGCCAACTAGGTAGACACTTGCGTGGCGGCATGCAGATCTTCGGGGAGGCTCTACCACCACGCTAGCACATCAGCTAGCCAGCCAGCATGGCACTGCATGCCTCGTAAGCTCGGACACGTGTCAAAGAAGGAAGAGGCAGCGACGGACGAGACAACTTCAGTTACCATCCCCGATAAAGCAAGAGGACACGTAGGCAGCGCATTAAATGTGTTTGTCCTACGGTGCCGAGCGATAAGCTCATATACTGTAGATACTTTCCACTTCCTCTGTGCCACTATGGCAACCCCTTTGACAGATAAAAGGAGGCCCGAGGCGTACTGAGGGAGGATTCAGAATTTTTGAAATGGGCATGCACCACAACTAGTTCAAAAGCTCAAGAACACAAAATATACACACAAGCAGGACTAGGGTTTTATGCACCAGTGCGGCCCAAACCTAGGTAAAAATCCCTCGCGCTAATCACTAGACCTGCTCTTCACGCAGCTCTCTCCCCGCCAACCGTAGAAGGGATCCCTGTGATCCCATAGGTGTTCATTTCCCCGACAATTGGTGTGAATAGTCACTTCAGAATCTACAATGTAGGATCTAAATTTATCACAAGCAAACACCACTACTAAGAATTCTTTTTTAGTAGTAGCAGCATAATTTCGTTGAGCATTGTCTAAAGTTTTACTAGCATAGTGGATAACATTTAGTTTCTTATCAACTCTTTGTCCTAGAATAGCACCAACATCATAATCACTAGCATCACACATAATCTCAAAAGGCAAGTTCCAATCAGGTGGTTGAACAATAGGTGCAGCAATTAAGGCTTCCTTGAGTGTTTCGAAGGCTTCTAAACAATCATCATAAAAAACAAAAGGAGTATCCTTTTGCAAAAGATCTGTAAGAGGCCTAGAAACTTTAGAAAAGTCTTTGATAAATCTCCTATAGAAACCAGCATGACCAAGGAAACTACAAATACCTTTGATATCTTTAGGACATGGCATTTTTCAATTGCATCAACCTTGGGTTTGTCCACCTCAATACCTCTTTCAGAAATTTTATGGCCCAAATCAATACCTTCGTTAACCATAAAGTGGCACTCACTGGTACAACGAGGTGCTATACAAACAGTTTTTAACCCCTTTCCATGACGACATTTGGAACCGTCGCCAAGTGAGTGTGGGCGATAGGGGGGGTCCTTCCCACACAACCCAGAAATAGTCAGGGATAGGGAGCCTTGATGCATACAGTTGCCCCTATATAACTATTTTCGATGTCTCGAATATCCCAAATGCTTCATCCTTGCTACTCGTTTGTGCTCGCATTGCCATCGCAGTCGAAGTTTTGTGGTTTTACCTAAAACCAGGCAGATTCCAGGCACGGGAGTTTTCTAGGCACGTACCAAATTGCTCTACGTTTACGATGCCTGGCATATCACAAACAGTTCTGTATTATAAACCATGTATGATAGGTAGACATTCACACACATTTAGTTTTCCCGCACCGTATGTGACTGTGTCTGACATCACACATGCTTTGCAAACATCAACTGTGTGCATTGTTACACACGTTTCCTCTCCGTGAACTGTGTCGGATTATGATGTATATCGCACATGCTGTGCTTTATTAATCGTGTGCGCCGTAATGACCTGCACACCGTAATTTTTCCCTAATTTAGTTGCTGCTATTTAAAATTGTACCTAATTTAAACTTGAAAGTAGGCTATGGCTTTATTAATATCCATCAGGTTCAAACAACCAATGCATTACTCAATTCACAGGTACATATGTTTAAGAATTACATAAGCACCAAATAAAGAATGATGAACCCGGGTTCTATACTTGTACTATTATAGATGGTAAATAAAGAGGTGATATACATTCTGGTTGTGGAACAAGGTGAAGCGGAATGGCCATATTATGCTCTCCTAGATGTAGAAGGTACGCACGACTCTAGTCCAACCCCTTATGATGGTCGGCAGCCAACCATGTAGTTTGAGACGTAATCTTGAGTAAACTGCTTCAAGATCCATTGCAAAGAAAAAAAGATTTCGAAATTGTCAGCTAACACAACTCATTACAGGCAGTAAAAATAAGGCTACAGGGTTCTTACTTACCATCCTGCAGTACATTGTTGTCTTGCATAAAGTGTAAACAAATATTTTGATTGACATCTTTTGACCCATTTTAATAACAATCTTTATAAGTTTTCTCAATTGATGTTGGTTCATGAATATCTCATTGCCCCATACGCAGAAAGGGTCAAAGTGTGGATCTTTGGCAATGAAATATGTACCTAAAAGCACCAAGTTAATATTAGAAGCTAAACAACAATTGGAAAATGATGTAGTACAACACTCCCTCCAACCCATTATATAAGATTTTATTACATGTATATCTAGATATCATCAGAACATTAAAGTAACACTCTTCCTTGTTGCTATGTAGCCTGGGATTGCATATTTAGTCATTCAGTACAGTGCATGTTGCTATTTTGCCTCATATATATTAAATATGGCTCTAGTTAACCTACTGATAAATGGGTTATAGATATATTCAGTGAAATGTCCTATTCGACGATTAATCCCTTATCGGCCCCCAGGCTATATCGTACCATCTACCGATATCCTGAACAGTGAGTACATATAAGCAATGCGATGAAACTAACCTCGATGGAGAACAACACTGTTCTCAATATTGTCCTGTATGAGTACATATAAAGGCTTGCTAAGCACAACAGGCTAAACATCAACCAAATATATCCATGGTAGACAACATAACCTACAAATCATAGCTTTTGTGTGTAGGCTTAAGTACGCTAGTTAAGCAAAACAAGAAGTGGAAAGGTGTGTTAACTGCATCAGGCATAACATTTAAAAACAAGCAAATAATCATTCAAACTGGTATTGTGCAGGTCTAAAGTACACTAGTTATTGTTAAAAAAACGAAAAGGCATGTTAACTGCAATATCCTTAACAACAACCAAATATCATAATTCATAGTGGTATTGTTGAAACTTTTATTGATGAAATTGAACTGCACGACAAACAATTGCACATATAGAGCATCACATTGTGAAGAACTGAAATAAACAAGGCATAAGGCCAACTCTAGCCGATCCTTTAAAAGTTAAAGGACTAAAACCCTTAGTGGATCCCAACAATTTTTGGCCGTTTCTAGTCGATCCCCTAAACTTAATGTTGTAAACTTCAATTTGATCAAGTTCAAAGCAGGTTCAACCGAAAGTAGCATGCATTCAAACACAAACATGGATAGTTTTGCATAACCAAACATAAAACATAAATTTGAACTAACTAACTACTTTCTGTCGAAGTGGAGGTCGAGCCAATCCTTCCTCATCAGGTATGGTGTGCCACGAGACGGGTCCGGGCAGGTGCTATCGTCGGGGTCGTTAGGGAATACACTCCTCCACTCATCGATGTAGATCTCCTTGTCCTCGCCACCCACCTCGACGACCTCCTTGCCGCCGTCCTCACTGCCTTTGACCTTGTCATCGAAGGAGAGCGCGATAACCTTGCTACCCTCCATGCCGCTGTCCTCTCCGCCTTCGACCTCGTCATCGAAGGAGAGCGCGATAACCTCGCTGCCCTCCGTGCCAGAAAAGTTCACCCGGTCCGCCTCCACAAGCTCCGGGTGCTGCCGGTGGAGCTCTTGCATGTAGGCCTCGTCGGCAGCCTCGGCCTCGAGGCGCTCCCATGCCTCGCGGTCCTCCCGCGCCATAGCCGAGCTCACCACCCTGGCTCCAGTGGAACAAGGTGGACCGGATGTGTGCTGAAGGGGAAATTGAGTCTAGCCGCCGCGCCGTGGTAGTGGACCTGCCAGCTGTCATACTCCATGGCTGTGAGCTCGGCGTGCGGAAGCTACCAAGACACCGGCGGGTGTGGGTCTCCCGATCTGTAATCTCGGTGACCCACGTCCCCCATCGCTGCTGCGGAACCCTGAGGTAGGACCTTGTTGGCTGCCGGGTCTGAGGGAGGACGGGGAAGTCCTCGAACCAGCGTAGGGGCACAGCAGCAGGCGGATCGGGGGACCGGCAATGGCAGATCAATAAAGAGCACACCGAGGACGACGGGCACACCTCAGTGATTGTCTTCTCGAGTTCCCCGGCACACATGCAAAGGTTGAGGATGGAGGCGACGATGATGGCAGCGACCTATCAATGGTTTCGAGGGTGGTGTTAGTCTGTGAGTGGGGGTTTTGGGGAATGTGTGGTGTGTGTGGAGAGGTGGGATGGTGGTGGTTAAGGTGGTGTTTGAGGAAATAGCATGACAACTGAAAATTTTACTAGGCGGGAGTAACAAGGCGGGGCTACTGAAAATTTGGATCAAGGCCGAGCATATATTTTTGGGATTGTGAGGGATGTAGAGGCGGGAGTATTTGGGAGCGAGCTAGTGTGCTTGACACGCCAGCTGTGGACTGTAGCCGATGCACCTTCTCGCGTAAGCCATAGGCGTACTATACACTGACGATGCTCCAGGATATTAAGTACTGCATCTCACACGGTTGGTGATAATATACTTTGTGCAATCTACTTGATTTTTCGTCTTGATTTTAATTACATAATGGGGTCATAGCTGCAATGGAAGGTGTTTGAATTGCTAAAACGTTTATCTACAGTGAACATAGAACTATAGGTGTGTTGTCAAAAAATTTGGAATTATTCAGGGGTCGCTTGGACATTTGTATACATTAACTTGGTTTTCTAGGCATTTCAGGTGCACAATTCAAAATTAAACTACATGCACATGCCCGGGTGCACCAACATGGGTTGTAAAATCATATATGTGTCCATGGGTTTATGCTTATGTCCCATGCAAGAAATGGGGATGAATTTCGAACACCACAGTCGTGGCTCTCCGGCAAACATTGATGTGCTTGCTTTTGTAATTCTAGTAAATACAAAACCCATCTGAAATTCATGAACCTTGGCATGCTATCATGGAACGACATCAACATGCTGGGGTAAAAAAATATTGTCCCATTTGGGGCAGGTTATCGTCTAAGCTTCTCACAAACCAGGGCTTCTCTCACAACAAGCCTGATGGTTTCGGTAGGGAACGCACCACCTTGGGGGACGAAATGATATTTGTTGCCTCTTCTTACTTTTATTTTTTTTTCTCGTGCAACATAGAACAACAGGAGTGTTGTGCAATTTTTGGACTTTTTTCGGGTATTGTTTGGACATTTTTATACGTTAACTGAGTTTTCTAGGCATTTATGTGCATAATTCAAAATTGAACTTCATTCACATGCTCCAGGCCATAAAATGGGTTGAAAAATCAAATGTTTGTCCTTGGTTGCAAACTTAGGTCACATGCAAGAAATGAGAATGAATGTCAAACACCTTGACACTGTCGCTCGACCACTAACATTGAGATACATGGTGTTAAAATTCTAGTAAATCAAAAACTCAGCTAAAATTCATGAAACTTGACATGATATCATGGAACGACATCAACATGCCGTGGTAAAAATATTTTCCCATTTGGGGCAGGTTTGGGTATAAGCTTCTCACAAACCGGAGCTTCTCTCACAACAAGTCTGATGATTTCAGTAGGGAACGTGACACCTTGGGGGACAAATGATATCTGTTGCCGCTTATTACTTTCTAAATTTTTCCTGTGTCAACATAGAACAATACGAGTGTTGTCTCATTTTTTGAGATTTTTCGGGGTTCACTTGGACATTTTTATACATTAACTGAGTTTTCTATGCATTCATGTGCATAATTCAAATTTCAACTACATGCACATGCTCCAGTGCATATAAAGTGGATGAAAACTGGAATGTGTTTCCTTGGTTACATGCTTAAGTCCCATGCAAGAAATGAGAATGAATGTCAAACACCTTGCCACCGTCGCTCGGCCGCTAACATTGAGATACATGGTTTTTAAAATCGAAAACGCGTCTAAATTTATGAAACTTGACACGCTAGCATGGAAAGGCATCAACAGGCAGTGGTAAAAATATTATCCCATTTGGGGCAGGTTGGGGTATATAAGCTTCTCACAAACCAGAGCTTCTCACAACAAGCCTCATGGTGACGGTAGGCAACGTTTCACCTTTCTGGATGAAACGATATCCGTTGCCTCTTCTTGATTTCAATTTTTTCTACTGACAACATAGAAAAACATGAGTGTTGTGTTATTTTTAGGATTTTTTTTTCGGGGTTTGTTTGGGCATTTTTATATATTAATTGGGTTTTCCAGGCATTTTATGTGCATAATTCAAATTTTAACTACATGCACATGCTCTAATGCATATAAATTGGTTGAAAATCCAAATACGTGTCCTTGGTTCATACTTAGGTCGCATGCAAGAAATGAGAATGAATGTCAAACAACCTGCCACCATAACTCGACCGCAAACATTGAGATACCTGCTTTTTAAATTCTAGTAAATCCAAAACTCGTCCAAAATTCATGAAACTTGGCATGCTATCATGGAGCGACATCAACATACCGTGGTAATTTTTTTTGTCCCATTTGGGGCAGGTTTGGGTATAATCTTCTCACAACAAGCCTGATAGTTTCAGTAGGGAACATGCCACCTTTGGGAACAAAACGATATCCGTTCCCTGTTATCGCTTTCAATTTTTTTCTCTAGTGTCAACATAGAACAACAGGAGTGTTGTGTTAAAATTTGGATTTTTTGGGGTTCATTTGGACATTTTTATACATTAATTGAGTTTTCAATGCATGGATGTGCATAATTCAAATTTGAACTACAGGCACATGCTCTAATGCATATAAATTGGTTGTTCAAGTCCGTGTCCTTGGTTGCATGCTTAGGTCCCATGCAAGAAATGGGAATGAATGTTAAACACCCTGCCACCGTCACTTGGTCGCAAACATTGAGATACTTGGTTTTTAAATTCTAGTAAGTCCAAAACTTGTCTGAAATTCATGAAACTTGGCATGCTATCATGGAGCGGCATCAACATGCTGTGGTAAATTTTTTGTCCCATTTGGGGCAGGTTTGGGTATAAGCTTCTCACAAACCAGAGCTTCTCACAACATGCCTAATGGTTTCGGTAGGGAACATGCCACCTTTGGGGACGAAACGATATATGTTGCCTGTTGTTGCTTTCATTTTTTCTCTAGTGTCAACATAGAACAACATGAGTATTGTGTTAAAATTTGGAATTTTTTGGGGTTCGTTTGGACATTTTATACATTAATTGAGTTTTCAATGCATTTATATTCATAATTCAAATTTGAACTACATGCACATGCTCTAATGCATATAAATTGGTTCAAAATTCAAATCTGTGTCCTTGGTTGCATGCTTAGGTCCCATGCAAGAAATGGGAATGAATGTCAAACACCCTGCCACCGTCACTCGGCCACAAACATTGAGAAACCCGCTTTTTAAATTCTAGTAAATCCAAGACTCGTCTGAAATTCAAGAAACTTGGCATGCTATCATGGAGCAGGCTAACCGAGAGGCGTGCAAGCTATCCTCTGATACTTCTTCGTCGTATCTATAATTTTTGATTGTTTCATGCGAATATTATTCAACTTTTACATACTTTGGGCAACTTTTTATATGATTTATTTGGACTAGCTTACTTATCCAGTGCCCAGTGCCAGTTCCTCTTTGTTGCATGTTTTTGTTTGACAGAAAATCCATATCAAACAAAGTCCAAATGCAATAAATATCTACGGAGAGTTAATTTTGAATATTTGTGAATTTTAGGAGGTGGAATCAACGTAAACGGAGGCCCGAGGCCTCCACAAGCCACCCGGGCGCGCCACCAGGGCCCAGGCGTGCCCTGATGTATCATGCCTTCCTCGAACATCGATTGGAACTATACTTCCGGCGCAAGGAAGCTTATATCCGGAAAAAATCATGTAAGCAGCACAATTGGAGTTACGTATCTCCGGGGATTTAAGAAACCGTGAAGGGCGAGATCTCGAGAGCGTGAAACAGAAGAGAACAGAGAGGGAGATCCAATCTTGGAGGGGCTCCCACCCCTCCGCCGCCATGGAGAATATGGACTAGTGGGGAAACCCTCCTCCCATCTAGGGGGAGGCCAAGGAAGAAGAAGAAGGAGGGGGGGCTCTCTCCCCCTCTGTCCCGGTGGCGCCGGAGTGCCGCCGGGGCTAGGATCGTGACGACGATCTACATCAACAAGCTTGCTAATGTCATCACCAACTTTCTCCCTCTCTATGCAGCGGTGTAACACCTCTTATACCCATTGTAATCTCTACTTCAACATTGTGCTCAACTCCATTTATTATTTCCCAATGATCTATGGTTATTGATACGTCTCCAATGTATCTATAATTTATGAAGTATTCAAGCTATTATATTATCTGTTTTAGATGTTTAATGGGCTTTATTATACACTTTTATATTATTTTTGGGACTAACCTATTAACCGGAGGCCCAGCCCATATTGTTGTTTTTCCTATTTTAGTGTTTCGAAGAAAAGGAATATCAAACGGAGTCCAAACGGAATGAAACCTTCGGGAGAGTTATTTTTGGAACAGAAGCAATCCAGGAGACTTGGAGTAGATGTTGGGGAAGCTTTGAGGAAGCCACGAGGCAGGGAGGCGCGCCCTACCCCCCTCGGCGCACCCCCACCCTCGTGTCTCCCCTGACCGACTTCTTTCGCCTATATATGCCCATATACCCTAAAAACACCGGCGAGCAGAATAGATCGGGAGTTCTACCGCCGCAAGCCTCTGTAGCCACCAAAAACCATTCGGGACCTTATTCTGGCACCCTGCCGGAGGGGGGGATCCCTCACCGGTGGCTATCTTCATCATCCCGATGCTCTCCATGACGAGGAGGGAGTAGTTCACCCTCGGGGCTGAGGGTATGTACTAGTAGCTATGTGTTTGATCTCTCTCTCTCTCGTGTTCTTGAGGTGATACAATCTTGATGTATCCCGAGCTTTGCTATTATAGTTGGATCTTATGATGTTTCTCCCCCTATACTCTCTTGTAATGGATTGAGTTTTCCCTTTGAAGTTATCTTATCGGATTGAGTCTTTAAGGATTTGAGAACACTTGATGTATGTCTTGTCGTGCTTATCTGTGGTGACAATGGGATATTCACGTGATCTACTTGATGTATGTTTTGGTGATCAACTTGCGGGTTCAATGAACTTATGCATAGGGGTTGGCACACGTTTTCGTGTTGACTCTCCGGTAGAAACTTTGGGTCACTCTTTGAAGTACTTTGTGTTGGTTGAATAGATGAATCTGAGATTGTGTGATGCATATCGTATAATCATGCCCACGGATACTGGAGGTGGCAATGGAGTATCTAGGTGACATTAGGGTTTTGGTTGATTTGTCTCTTAAGGTGTTATTCTAGTATGAACTCTATGATAGATCGAACGGAAAGAGTAGCTTCATGTTATTTTACTACGGACTCTTGAATAGATAGATCAGAAAGGATAACTTTGCGGTGGTTTCGTAGCCTACCATAATCTCTTCGTTTGTTCTCTGCTATTAGTGACTTTGGAGTAACTCTTTGTTGCATGTTGAGGGATAGTTATATGATCCATTATGTTATTATTGTTGAGATAACTTGCACTAGTGAAAGTATGAACCTTAGGCCTTGTTCCCTAGCATTGCAATACCGTTTACGCTCACTTTTATCGCTTGTTACCTTGCTGTTTTTATAATTTCAGATTACAAAAACCTTTATCTACCATCCATATTGCACTTGTATCACCATCTCTTCACCGAACTAGTGCACCTATACAATTTACCATTGTATTGGATGTGTTGGGGACACAAGAGACTCTTTGTTATTTGGTTGCAGGGTTGTTTGAGAGAGACCATCTTCATCCTATGCCTCCCACAGATTGATAAACCTTAGGTCATCCAGTTGAGGGAAATTTGCTATTGTCCTACAAACCTCTGCACTTGGAGGCCCAACAACGTCTATAAGAAGAAGGTTGTGTAGTAGACATCAAGCTCTTTTCTAGCGCCGTTGCCGGGGAGGTGAGTGCTTGAAGGTATATCTTTAGATCTTGCAATCGAATCTTTTTGTTTCTTGTTTTATCACTAGTTTAGTGTATAAAAGAAAACTACAAAAAATGGAATTGAGTTTGTCTTATACGCTTCATCTTTTTAATATATTTCATAAAAATGATGGAAAGGAAAATTGTGCTCAAGTGCTAGAAGAAGAAATCTATAAAATGTTTGACACTAAATATTTGAATGATGAGCATGATTGCAATGTTATTAGTATGAATTCTTTGAATACCTATGATGCTAATGATATGCAAAGCCACAAGTTGGGGAAGCTATGTTTGATGAAGATGATATGTTTAGTCCCCCAAGCTTTGATGAGAATATTTATTATGATGAAAGCATGCCTCTTATTTATGATGATTATAGTGATGAAAGTGGATTTGGAGAGCTCATGACTTTATTTAGTGATGAATCCACTATTTCGGAAGAGGTTCCAATTGATTATGAGAACAAAGTTGCTATCTATGATGATTATTGTGATGACTTGTATGCTATTAATAATAATGGTAAACATGAAACTTGTCATCATGATTTTAGATTTCAATTGGATTATGCCTCACATGATAATTATTTTGTTGAGTTTGCTCCCACTACTATTCATGAGAAGAAATTTGCTTATGTGGAGAGTAATAAAAATTATATGCTTGTAGATCATGAAAAGAATGCTTTATGCGCTGGTTATATTGTTGAATTCATTCATGATACTACTGAAAATTATTATGAGGGAGTAATATATGCTTGTAGGAATTGCAATAATATCAAGTTTCCTCTCTATGTGCTTAAAGTTTTGAAGTTATGCTTGTCTTGCCTTCATGTGCTAGTTGATTATTGTTCCCATAAGTTGTTTGCTCACAAAATCCCTATGCATAGGAAGTGAGTTAGACTTAAATGTGCTAGTCATATTCTTCATGATGCTCTCTTTATGTTTCAACTCTTATCTTTTATGTGAGCATCATTGAAATCATCATGCCTAGCTAGGGGCGTTAAACGATAGCGCTTGTTGGGAGGCAACCCAATTTTATTTTTGTTCCTTGCCTTTTGTTCCTGTTTAGTAATAAATAATTCATCTAGACTCTGGTTAGATGTGGTTTTAAGTTTTATCAGTGTTTGTGCCAAGTAGAACCTTTGGGAAGACTTGGGTGAAGTCTTTGTGATCTTGCTGTAAAAAACAGAAACTTTAGTGCTTACGAGATTAGCTTCCAATTTTTACTGGAGAGTGCTTTTAGGATGATTATTTTTGCAGATGATTAATAGAAAAATTCCTCAGGTCCACCAATTTATTTAAGAATTTTTGGAGTTACAGAAGTATTCAAATGATACAGATTACTATAGACGGTTCTGTTTTTGACAGATTCTGTTTTCTATGTGTTGTTTGCTTATTTTCATGAATCTATGAGTAATATCGGAGGGTATGAACCATAGAGAAGTTGGAATACAGTAGATATTACACCAATATGAATTTAGAATTAATTCATAACAGTACCTAAGTGGTGATTTATTTTCTTATACTAACGGAGCTTACGAGTTTTATGTTGAGTTTTGTGTTGTGAAGTTTTCAAGTTTTGGGTAAAGATTCGATGGACTATGGAAGAAGTAGTGGTAAGAGCCTAATATTGGGGATGCCCAAGGCACCCCAAGGTAATACCAAAGGACAACCAAGAGCCTAAGCTTGGGGATGCCCCGGAAGCCATCCCCTCTTTCGTCTTCGTTCATCGGTAACTTTACTTGGAGCTATATTTTTATTTACCACATGATATGTGTTTTGCTTGGAGTGTCATTTTATTTTGTTATTATTTGCTTGATGTTATTTATAATAATGTTTTGCATCTTTATTTTCAATAAAAATGTCAAGGATAGCCTTTACCATGCTTATTTTGCAAGTATACATGTTGCTGTTTCAAAACAGAAAGTTTACCGCTGTTGCAAAAATTCCCTAGAAAAGTCAGAGAGTGATATAATGTTTAATCTTATTGCATATTGAGCTCTGATAAATCCACTACAGTTTAGTATTTTTCTCATAATTTTTGGAGTTATGGAAGTATGATGAATCTTCCATTCTTTACAGACTATACTGTTTTGGCAGATTGATGTTATGTTTGCATATGTTTGCTTGTTTAATGATTCTATTTGAGGATAGGAGTATTAAATATGCAGAGAAATTTAGTATACATTGTTGAATAATAATTTTAGTAATTTTCTACAGTAGATAATTATAAGGTTACTGCATTGTTTTATACTAACTTATCTCACGAGTTCTTGTTGAGTTTGGTGTGGATGAAGCTTTCGAGATTTAGGAAACCAAGATATAAAAGGAATTAAGGAGACACAAAAGCTCAAGCTTGGGGATGCCCAAGGCACCCCAAGATAACATTTCAAGAAGTCTCAAGCATCCAAGCTTGGGGATGCCCCGGTAGGCATCCCACCTTTCTTCTTCAACAATTAACGTTTAGTATCGGTTGAACCAAAGTTTTTGCTTCTTCACATGAGTCGTGCTATCCTTGAATCGTCATTTTGTTTTGTTTTGCTTGCTGTTTGAATAAAATACCAAGATCTGAAATACTTAAATGAGAGAGAGTCCTCACATAGCTACACAATTATTTAACTACTCATTGATCTTCACTTATATCTTTTTGAAGTAGTTTGTCATTTACTCGTGTGCTTCACTTATATCCTATGAGTAAATGGTTGAATGAGTTGAATATCATAAATCTGAAACTATATATGTTTCATATGCTTATCCCATGGGGAATGATGACTTCACATATAAGAAGTAGAGGTTGTAAATTTATTGAAGGTTAGAAAACATTGTATTGGTCACTTAAACAATTCATGAAAGAATATTGAAGGAAGAGAGATTTCACATATAAATATACTATCATGGACATCTTTTTTAACTGTGAGCACTCATTGAAATATGACATGCTAAACGTTTGACGTTGGACAAGGAAGACAACATAATGGGTTATGTTTTCCTATATCTGAAAAGTTATATTGTCTTGGATCATCCAACGTGATGAGCTTGCCTTTCCCTCTCATGCTAGCCAAATTCTTTGCTCCAAGTAGAAATACTACTTGTGCTCCCAAATATCCCTTAAACTAGTTTTTGCCATGAGAGTCCACCATACCTACCTATGGATTGAGTAAGATCCTTCAAGTAAGTTGTCATCGGTGCATGCAATAAAAATTTGCTCTCTAAATATGTATGACTTATTAGTGTGAAGAAAATAAGCTTTATACGATCTTGCTATGGAAGCAATAAAAGCGACGGACTGCATAATAAAGGTCCATATCACAAGCGGCAATATAAAGTGACGTTCTTTTGCATTAAGATTTTGTGCATCCAACCATAAAAGCGCATGACAACCTCTGCTTCCCTCTGCGAAGGGCCTATCTTTTACTTTTATCTTCTACCCTTATGCAAGAGTCATGGTGATCAACACCTTCCCTTTTTACACTTTTTCCTTTGGCAAGCACTTTGTGTTGGGGTGATCCGGATATATATGTCCACCCCTTGAGGTAAAAGGTTGGGAGGTGAAACTATAAGCCCCTATCTTTCTTTGTGTTCGATTAAAACTTTGGACCCATAAATATCACGTGAGTGTTAGCAATTGTGAAAGACTAAAGGATAGTTGAGTATGCGGAGTTTGCTAAATCAAAGCTCTGACATAGATCCTTCCTGAAAATAAGATGAATTGCAATTGTTGGATGACTGAGAAAGTAGTTTGTTAGTTTTCAAGAAAGTTTATGATCTACGCTTTAACATGTGAATAGTTTGTTACTTGATCATGAATTTTTTAGGGATAATTAGATTTATGCCCCTAGTTGTGTCCCACTCGTCTGTTTTACCCCTAATTCCCAAAAGTCACCGGTTCTGTCCAAGTCACTTTGCTCCTCTTATGCTTTTGCCCTTTGAACGTTTGACTGTCAGTTTGAAAAATTCGTAACTAATTCATACTAAATCAGAAAAATGCAAATAAGATACCAAAATGTTCAGAAAAACATCACCTATATGTCAGTGTCATTTGCATTCATAAAAAAAGTGTTGGAAAGTGCCCATCCGAGTTTTAGCTCTTATGCTACCACCATGAATAGTGAAATCTAACAAAGTTCAAAAAAATTCAAAAAAAAATTGGTGGCAAAGAATGACAAATGTTCTAAGTGCCTGCCAAGTTTCATCAGGGAATAACATTCGTGGGTGCCGTGGTAAAAAAAACAATCAACACTCCAAAATAGATTATTATTTTGCCACGACTTCCATGAATGTCGTTCCCTAATGAAACTTGGCAAGCACTTAGAACATTTGTCATACTTTGCCACCATATTTTTTTTGAATTTTTTTGAATTTTTTTAGAGTTTACTATTCATGGTGGTATCAAAAGAGCTAAAACTCGGATGTGCACTTTCCAACACTTTTTAAATGAATGCAAATGACACTGACATATAGGTGATGTTTTTCTAAACATTTTGGTATCTTATTTGCATTTTCTGATTTAGTATGAATTAGTTATGAAGTTTTCAAACTGACAGTCAAACGGTCAAAGGGCAAAAGCATAAGAGGAGCAAAGTGACTTGGACAGAACTGGTGACTTTTGGGAATTAGGGGTAAAACAGACGAGTGGGACACAACTAGGGGCATAAATCTAATTATCCCAATTTTTTATGAGATGAACTACTGTTATGACATATAATGATGCTAGAAAAGGTGACTGAAATTATCATTGATCAAACTTATGCACCTGCTAGCATTCACACTTCATAAATTCTTTCTTTTATCATTTACCTACTCGAGGATGAGTAGGAATTAAGCTTGGGGATGCTGATACGTCTCCAACGTATCTATAATTTATGAAGTATTCATGCTATTATATTATCTGGTTTAGAAGTTTAATGGGCTTTATTATACACTTTTATATTATTTTTGGGACTAACCTATTAACCGGAGGCCCAGCCCATATTGCTATTTTTGCCTATTCCAGTGTTTCGAAGAAAAGGAATATCAAACGGAGTCCAAACGGAATGAAACCTTTGGGAGAGTTATTTTTGGAACAAAAGCAATCCAGGAGACTTGGAGTAGACGTCAGGGAAGCTTCGAGGAAGCCACGAGGTAGGCAGGCGTGCCGTACCCCCTGGGCGCGCCCCCACCCTCGTGGGCTCCTCGTGGCTCCCCTAACCGACTTCTTTCGCCAATATATGCCCATATACCCTAAAACCACCGGGGATTAGAACAGATCGGGAGTTCCGCCGCCAAAAGCCTCTGTAGCCACCAAAAACCAATCGGGGCCCTATTCCGGCACACTATCGGAGGGGGGATCCCTCACCGGTGGCCATCTTCATCATCCCTGCGCTCTCCATGACGAGGAGGGAGTAGTTCACCCTCAGGGCTGAGGGTATGTACCAGTAGCTATGTGTTTGATCTCTCTCTCTCTCTCTCTCTCTCTCTCTCTCTCTCTCTCTCTCGTGTTCTTGAGGTGATACGATCTTGATGTATCGTGAGCTTTGCTATTACAGTTGGATCTTATGATGTTTCTCCCTCTCTACTCTCTTGTAATGAATTGAGTTTTCCCTTTGAAGTTATCTTATCGGATTGAGTCTTTAAGGATTTGAGAACACTTGATGTATGTCTTGCCGTGCTTATCTGTGGTGACAATGGGATATTCACATGATTTACTTGATGTATGTTTTGGTGATCAACTTGCGGGTTCAATGAACTTATGCATAGGGGTTGGCACACATTTTCGTCTTGACTCTTCGGTGGAAACTTTGGGGCACTCTTTGAAGTACTTTGTGTTGGTTGAATAGATGAATCTGAGATTATGTGATGCAGATCGTATAATCATGCCCATGGATACTTGAGGTGACAGTGGGGTATCTAGGTGACATTAGGGTTTTGGTTGATTTGTGTCTTAAGGTGTTATTCTAGTACGAACTCTATGATAGATCGAACGGAAAGAATAGCTTCATGTTATTTTACTACAGACTCTTGAATAGATAGATCAGAAAGGATAACTTTGAGGTGGTTTCGTACCCTACCATAATCTTTCGTTTGTTCTCCGCTATTAGTGACTTTGGAGTGACTCTTTGTTGCATGTTGAGGGATAGTTATATGATCCATTATGTTATTATTGTTGAGAGAACTTGCACTAGTGAAAGTATGAACCTTAGTCCTTGTTTCCTAGCATTTAAATACCATTTACACTCACTTTTATCGCTTGTTACCTTGCTGTTTTTATAATTTCAGATTACAAAAAGCTTTATCTACCATCCATATTGCACTTGTATCACCATCTCTTCGCCGAACTAGTGCACCTATAGAATTTACCCTTGTAATGGGTGTGTTGGGGACACAAGAGACTCTTTGTTATTTGGTTGCTGGTTTTTTTGAGAGAGACCATCTTCATCCTACGCCTCCCACGGATTGATAAACCTTAGGTCATCCACTTGAGGGAAATTTGCTACTGTTCTACAAACCTCTGCACTTGGAGGCCCAACAACGTCTACAAGAAGAAGGTTGTGTAGTAGACATCAGTTATCGTATGATGTTTGAGTAGATCTGTTTTGTCCTATGGGTACCCGACAACTTCCTTGCCGGCTGCTCGTGGGAGCTCTGCTGATGGTTCGACAGATGGCTGAGTTAATTGAAGCACAAAGGTACCTGGTTCCACAGGTAGCTTGAGGGCAACGTGCGTTGACAAGTCATCGGCAATGCTATTCTCTGCTCGAGGAACATGCTCTGCTTGTAGACCGTCAAAGTGCTCTTCCCACTTCCTCACTTCATCCACGTAAGCCTCCATCAGCGGGCTCTAATAATCCTTGTTGACTTTCTTGACGACTAGTTGTGAATCTCCTCTGACAATAAGCTTCCTAATTCCGAGGTCCACCGCGATCCTGAGACCGGCAAGCAGCCCCTCGTACTCTATGGTGTTGTTTGTCGACCTCTCCCGGGGAAAGTGCATCTGGACTACGTACTTGAGGTGCTCTCTAGTGGGCGCGACGAGCAGCACGCCGGCACCAACACCTTGTAACGAGAAAGCCCCATCGAAGTACATAATCCAATGAATACTTGCCTCCTTGCCGGGAAGGGTGGTTTCTTGAACTTCTTTGTCGGGCGTGGATGTCCATTCTGCAATGAACTCTACCAAGGATCTGCTCTTGATCGTCGAGGTACTTTCAAGAAAATTGGGATGTTATGACCCTACCCCCCTTAAGATGAATCTTTCCCTCGAGATTCGGGTTGGTCAGCAAAAAGGTGTGGATGGTCCTTGCGAAGGTCTTCCTCGCACTCCCAGGTAGCTTCCTCCTTGGTATGGTGGCTCCACTGAACTTTGCAAAACTTGATGACTCTACTGCGAGTAACTCGGCTGGAAAGCTCGAGAATCTTAATGGGATTCTCCTCATAGGTCAGATCACTATCCAACTGAATCGCTTCCAGTGGCACTGTATCTCTCAGAGGAATATCAGCCATCTCCGCATGGCACTTCTTCAACAGGGAAAGGTGAAACACATCATGAACTCCTTACAAACCTTCGGGTAATTCCAATTTGTAGGCAACTCCTCCCATATGTTCCAAAACTTTGTATGGTCCCACAAATCGTGGTGCTAACTTTCCTTTGACTCCAAATCGTTTAACTCCTCGAAGTGAGGACACACGAAGATATGCTCTGTCTCGGACTTCATAGGCTACCTCCTTGCGTTTAGTATTCGCATAGCTCTTCTGCCTGGACTGTGCTATCTTGAGTCTATCACGAATCAACTCAACCTTCTCCTCATAATCTCTGATTAAGTCCGATCTGAGCAAATGTCGATCTCCAACTTCATCCCATGACAATGGTGTCCTGCACCTCCTTCCGTACAAAGCTTCGAAAGGGGCCATCTTCAAACTGGCTTGATAACTGTTGTTATAGGAGAACTCTGTATAGGGAAAATTATCATCCCAACTAGATCCATAATCTAGCGCACAAGCTCTCAACATGTTCTCCAGAATCTGATTGACTCTCTCGGCCTGTCCATCTATCTGCAGATGAAAAGTTATACTAAACTCTAGCCCGGTACCCAAAGTTTCGTGCAACTGATTCCAAAACTTTGAAGTAAACTGCATTCCTCTATCTGACACGATGGTCCTCGGAACTCCATGCAGACATACGATCCTGGTCATGTATATCTTCGCCAACTTAGCACTCGTATAAGTTGTCTTCACAGGCATGAAATGGGCTACCTTGGTCAAGCCATCAACTACAACCCAAATAGAATCATATCCTGAACGGGTCCTGGGTAATCCGGTGATGAAATCCATGCCAAGTTTATCCCACTTCCAGTCGGGTATCGGCAAAGGCTGCAGTAACCCTGCTGGTTTCTGATGCTCTACCTTAACTCTCTGACATACGTCGCATACTGCTAGATACTCGACAATATCCTTCTTCATTGCTGTCCACCAAAAACTCTCCTTCAAATCCATATACATCTTGGTGTTGCCTGGGTGAATCAAATAAGGTGAATCATGTGCCTCCTGAAGAATTAACTTCCTGATCTTAGGGTCATTAGGCACATAGATACGATCCTCAAACCATAAAGTTTCATGGACATCCTCACGAAAAACTTTAGCCTTTCCTTTACTCATCCTTTCCTTTATCTCTGCAATCTCCTTGTCTGTCTTCTGGGCTTCTCGATGTTGGGGAATGTAGCAGAAATTCAAAATTTTCCTACGAGTCACCAAGATCTATCTATGGAGAGACTAGCAACAAGAGAGAGGGGAGTGCTTCTACATACCCTTGTAGATCGCTAAGCAGAAGCGTTCAAGAGAACGGGGTTGAGGGAGTCGTACTCGTCGTGATCCAAATCACCGGAGATCCTAGTGCCGAATGGATGGCACCTCCGCGTTCAACACACGTACAGCCCGGTGACGTCTCCCATGCCTTGATCCAGCAAGGAGAGAGGGAGAGGTCGGGGAAGACTCCATCCAGTAGCAGCACAACGGCGTGGTGGTGATGGAGGAGCGTGGTATTCCAGCAGTGCTTCGCCAAGCACCGCGAGAGATGAGGAGGGAGAGAGGTAGGGCTGCGCCAGGGAGAGGTGGAAACTCTTATGTTTGCAGCCCCAAATACCTCAAGTATATATATGGGAGAGGGAGGGGGGTGCTCCCCCTTTTAGGGTTCCCACCCCAAGGGGTGCGGCAGACCTAAATCCCATCTAGGGTGCGGCCAAGGGGGGAGAGGGGGGAAACTTGCCCCCCAAGTAAGGTGGAGGCGCCCCCTCCCGAATCCCTAGGTGCCTTGGGGCCTGGTGGGGGGGCGCACCAGCCCACCTGGGAATGGTCCCCTCCCACACTTGGCCCATGCTGCCCTTTGGGGCCGGTGGCCCCACTTGGTGGACCCCCGGGACCCTCCCGGTGGTCCCAGTACGTTACTAATAGCACCCGAAACTTTTCCGGTAATCAAAACAGGACTTCCCATATATAAATCTTTACCTCTGGACCATTCCGGAACCCCTGGTGACGTCCGGGATCTCATCCGGAACTCCGAACAACATTCGGTAACCACGTATATCTATTCCCTATAACCCTAGCGTCATTGAACCTTAAGTGTGTAGACCCTACGGGTTCGGGAACCATGCAGACATGACCGAGACGTTCTCCGGTCAATAACCAACAGCGGGATCTGGATACCCATGTTGGCTCCCACATGTTCCACGATGATCTCATCGGATGAGCCACGATGTCAAGGACTCAATCAATCCCGTATACAATTCCCTTTGTCTAGCGGTATTGTACTTGCCCGAGATTCGATCGTGGTATCCCGATACCTTGTTCAATCTCGTTACCGACAAGTCTCTTTACTCGTTCCGTAACACATCATCCCGTGATCAATCCCTTGGTCACATTGTGCACATTATGATGATGTCCTACCGAGTGGGCCCAGAGATACCTCTCCGTCATACGGAGTGACAAATCCTAGTCTCGATTCATGGCAACCCAACAGACACTTTTGGAGATACCCGTAGTGCACCTTTATAGCCACCCAGTTACGTTGTGACGTTTGGTACACCCAAAGCATTCCTACGGTATCCGGGAGTTGCACAATCTCATGGTCTAAGGAAATGATACTTGACAGTAGAAAAGCTTTAGCATACAAACTACACGATCTCTGTGCTAGGCTTAGGATTGGGTCTTGTCCATCACATCATTCTCCTAATGATGTGATCCCGTTATCAATGACATCCAATGTCCATGGTCAGGAAACTGTAACCATCTATTGATCAACGAGCTAGTCAACTACAGGCTTACTAGGGACATGGTGTTGTCTATGTACCCACACATGTATCTGAGTTTCCTATCAATACAATTATAGCATGGATAATAAACGATTATCATGAACAGGGAAATATAATAATAATAACTAATTTATTATTGCCTCTAGGGCATATTTCCAATAGTCTCCCACTTGCACTAGACTCAATAATCTAGTTCACATCGCCATGTGATTAACACTCACAGGTCACATCGCCATGTGACCAACATCCAAAGAGTTTACTAGTGTCACTAAACTAGTTCACATCATCATGTGATTAAGACTCAATGAGTTTTGGGGTTTGATCATGTTTTGCTTGTGAGAGAGGTTTTAGTCAACGGGTCTGCAATATTCAGATTCGTATGTACTTTGCAAATCAGTAGGTCATATTGTAAATGCTGCTTCCACGCTCCACTTGGAGCTATTCCAAATGGTTGCTCCACTATACGTATCTGTTTTGCTACTCAGAGTCACTCGGATAGGTGTTAAAGCTTGCATCGACGTAACCCTTTACGCCGAACTCTTTATCACCTCCATAATCGAGAAACATGTCCTTATTTACTCCAAGGAAAATTTTGACCATTGTCCAATGATCCCCATTCCTGGATCATGCTTGTACCCCTTGACTGACTCATGGCAAGGCACATTTCCGGTGCGGTACACAGCATAGCATACTATAGAGCCTACGTCTGAATCATAGGGGATGACCTTCGTCCTGTCTCTCTCTTCTGTCGTGGTCGAGCTTTATGTCTTAACTTCATACCTTATAACTCAGGCAAGAACTCCTTCTTTGACTGATCCATCTTGAACACCTTCAAGATCATGTCAAGGTATGTGCTCATTTGAAAGTACCATTTAGCGGTTTTTGATCTATCCTCATAGATCTTGATGCTCAATGTTCAAGCAGCTTAATCCAGGTTTTCTATTGAAAAACACCTTTCAAACAACCCTATATGCTTTCCAGGAATTCTACATCATTTCCGATCAACAATATGTCAACAACATATACTCATCAGAAATTCTATAGTGCTCCCACTCACTTCTTTGGAAATACAAGTTTCTCATAAACTTTGTGTAAACCCAAAATCTTTGATCATCTCATCAAAGCGTATATTCGAACTCCAAGATGCTTACTCCAGTCCTTAGAAGGATTGCTGGAGCTTTGCATACTTGTTAGCATCTTTCAGGATTGACAAAACCTTCTGGTTGTATCACATACAACCTTTCCTCAAGTATATCATCGAGGAAACAATGTTTTGACATCCTATCTGCAAGATTTCATAAATTATGCAGTAATTGCTAATCCAATTCTAACAGACTCTTAGCATCGCTACGAGTGAGAAAGCCTCACCGTAGTCAACTCCTTGAACTTGTCGGGAAACATCTTAACGATAAGTCGAGCTTTCTTAATGGTGATACTTACCATCATTGTCTGTCTTCCTTTTAAATCCATCTGTACCCAATAGCCTTACGACCATCAAGTATTTCTTCCAAAGTCTACACTTTGTTTTCATACATGGATCCTCTCTCGGGTTTTATGGCCTCGAGCCATTTGTCGGAATCCGAGCCCACCATCGCTTCTCCATAGCTCATAGGTTCATTGTTGTCTAGCAACATGACCTCCAAGACAGGATTACTGTACCACTCCGAAGCAGTACGCGTCCTTGTCGACCTACGAGGTTCGGTAGTGACTTGAACCAAAGTTTCGTGATCACTATCATAAGCTTCTACTTCAATTGGTGTAGGTTCCACATGAACAACTTCCTGTGCCCTGCTACACACTGGTTGAAGTGATGGTTCATTAACCTCATCAAGTCTCCATCATCCTCCCACTCAATTCTTTCGAGAGAAACTTTTCCTCGAGAAAGGACCCGATTCAAGAAACAATCCCTATTGCTTTCGGGTCTGAATTAGGAGGTATACCCAACTATTTTGGGTGTCCTATGAAGATGCATTTTATCCGCTTTGGGTTCGAGCTTATCAACCTAAAACTTTTTCACATAAGCGTCGCAGCCCCAAACTTTTAAGAAATGACAACTTAGGTTTCTCCAAACCATAGTTCAAACGGTGTCGTCTCATCGTAATTACGTGGTGCCCTTTTAAAGGGAGTGCGGTTGTCTCTAATGCCTAACCCATGAACGATAGTGGTAATTCGATAAGAGACATCATGGTACGCACCATATCCAATAGGGTGCAACTATGATGTTCGGACACACCATCACTCTATGGTGTTCCAGGCGGTATTAATTGTGAAACAATTTCCACAATGTCTTAATTGCGTGCCAAAGCTCATAACTCAGATATTCATCTCTATGATCATATCATAGACATTTTATCCTCTTGTCACAAAGATCTTCAACTTCACTCTGAAATTACTTGAACCTTTCAATAATTCAGACTTGTGTTTCATCAAGTAAATATACTCAACATCTACTCAAATCATCTGTGAAGTAAGAACATAACGATATCCACTGCATGCCTCAGCACTCATTGGACTGCACACATCAAAATGTGTTACTTCCAACAAGTTTCTTTCTTGTTCCATTTTACTGAAAACGAGGCTTTCAGTCATCTTGCCCATGTGGTATGATTTGCATGTCTCAAGTGATTCAAAATCAAGTGAGTCTAAACGGTCCATTTGCATGGAGTTTTTTCATGCATATACACCAATAGACATGGTTCGCATGTCTCAAACTTTTCAAAAACGAGTGAGTCCAAAGATCCATCAACATGGAGCTTCTTCATGCGTTTTATACCAATATGACTTACATGGCAGTGCCACAAGTAGGTGGTACTATCATAACTATCTTATATCTTTTGGCATGAACATGTGTATCACTACGATCGAGATTCAATAAACCATTCATTTTAGGTGCAAGACCATTGAAGGTATCATTCAAATAAACAGAGTAACCATTATTGTCCTTAAATGAATAACCGTATTGCGATAGACATAATCCAATCATGTCTATGCTCAACACAAACACCAAATAACAATTATTTAGGTTTAACACCAATCTCGATGGTAGAGGGAGCGTGCGATGCTTGATCACATCAACCTTGGAAACACTTCCAGCACATATCGTCAGCTCACCTTTAGCTAGTCTCCATTTATTCCGTAGCTTTTATTTTGAGTTACTAACACTTAGCAACCGAACCGGTATCTAATACCCTGGTGCTACTAGGAGTACTAGTAAAGTACACATAAACATAATGTATATCCAATATACTTCTATCGACCTTGCCAGCCTTCTCATCTACCAAATATCTAGGGTAATTCTGCTCCAGTGGTTGTTCCCCTTATTACAGAAGCACTTAGTCTCGGGTTTGGGTTCAATCTTGGGTTTCTTCACTAGAGCAGCAGCTGATTTGCCGTTTCGTGAAGTGTCCCTTCTTGCCCTTGCCCTTCTTGAAACTAGTGATTTCTCTAACCATCAATAATTGATGCTCCTTCTTGATTTCTACTTTCGCGGTGTCAAACATCGCCAATGTCTCAAGGATCATCATATCTATCCCCGATGTGTTATAGTTCATCACGAAGCTCTAGCAGCTTGGTGGCAATGACTTTGGAGAAACATCACTATCTCATCTGGAAGATCAACTCCCACTCGATTCAAGTGATTGTTGTACCCAGACAATCTGAGCACAAGCTCAACGATTGAGCTTTTCTCCCTAAGTTTGCAGGCTAAGAAAATCGTCGGAGGTCTTATACCTCTTGACATGGGCACGAGCCAGAAATCCCAATTTCAGCCCACGAAACATCTTATATGTTCCGCGATGTTTCGAAATTGTCTTTGGTGCCTCAACTCTAAACCGTTTAACTGAACTATCATGTAGTTATCAAAACGTGTATGTCAAATGTTCGCAACATCCACAGACGACGTTCGAGGTTCAGCACACCGAGCGGTGCATTAAGGACATAAGCCTTCTACGAAGCAACGAGGACAATCCTCAGTTTACGGACCCAGTCCGCATAATTGCTACTATCAACTTTTAACTAAATTTTCTCTAGGAACATATCTAAGACAGTAGAACTAAAATGCGAGCTATGACATAATTCGCAAAGATCTTTTGACCATGTTCAGGATAATTAAGCTCATCTTATGAACTCCCACTCAGATAGACATCCCTCTAGTCATCTAAGTGATTACATGATACGAGTCAACTAGGTCGTGTCCGATCATCACGTGAGACGGACTAGTCATCATCGGTGAACATCTTCATGTTGATCGAATCTACCATACGACTCATGCTCGACCTTTCGGTCTCTTGTGTTCCGAGGCCATGTCTGTACATGCTAGGCTCGTCAAGTCAACCTAAGTGTTTCGCGTGTGTAAATCTGGCTTACACCCGTTGTATGTGAATGTTAGAATCTATCACACCCGATCATCACGTGGTGCTTCGAAACAACGAACTTCCGCAACAGTGCACAGTTAGGGGGAACACTTTCTTGAAATTTTAATGAGGGATCATCTTATTTACTACCGTCGTTCTAAGCAAATAAGATGCATAAACATGATAAACATCACATGCAATCAAAAAGTGACATGATATGGCCAATATCATTTTGCTCCTTCTGATCTCCATCTTCGGGGCTCCATGATCATCATCGTCACCGGCATGACACCATGATCTCCATCATCATGATCTCCATCATCGTGTCTCCATGAAGTTGTCTCGCCAACAATTACTTCTACTACTATGGCTAACAGTTTAGCAATGGAGTAAATTAATTACATGGCGTTATTCAGTGACACACAGGTCATACAATAAATAAAGACAACTCCTATGGCTCCTGCCGGTTGTCATACTCATCGACATGCAAGTCATGACTCCTATTACAAGAACATGATCAATCTCATACATCACATATCATTCATCACATTCTTTTGGCCATATCACATCACATAGCATACCCTGCAAAAACAAGTTAGATGTCCTCTAATTGTTGTTTGCATGTTTTACATGGCTGCTATGGGTTTCTAGCAAGAACATTTCTTACCTACGCAAAAGCCACAACGTGATATGCCAATTGCTATTTACCCTTCATAAGGACCCTTTTCATCAAATCCGATCCGACTAAAGTGGGAGAGACTGGCACCCGCTAGCCACCTTATGCAACAAGTGCATGTCAGTCGGTGGAACCTGTCTCGCGTAAGTGTACGTGTAAGGTCGGTCCGGGCCGCTTCATCCCACAATACCGTCGAAACAAGATAGGACTAGTAACAGTAAGCATATTGAACAAAATCAACGCCCACAATAACTTGTGTTCTACTTGTGCATAGAATCTACGCAATAGACCTAGCTCATGATGCCATTGTTGGGGAACGTAGCAGAAATTGAAATTTTTCCTACGAGTCACCAAGATCTATATATGGAGAGACTAGAAACAAGAGAGAGGGGAGTGCTTCTACATACCCTTGTAGATCACTAAGCGGAAGCGTTCAAGAGAACGGGGTTGACGGAGTCGTACTCGTCGTGATCCAAATCACCGGAGATCCTAGTGCCGAACGGACGGCACCTCCGCGTTCAACACATGTACAGCCCGGTGACGCCTTCCATGCCTTGATCCAGCAAGGAGAGAGGGAGAGGTTGGGGAAGACTCCGTCCAGTAGCAGCACAACGGCGTGGTGGTGATGGAGGAGCGTGGTATTCCAGCAGGGCTTCGCCAAGCACCGCGAGAGATGAGGAGGGAGAGAGGTAGGGCTGCGCCAGGGAGAGGTGGAAACTCTTATGTTTGCAGCCCCAAAAACCTCAAGTATATATAGGGGAGAGGGAGGGGGTGTGCCCCCTTTTAGGCTTCCCACCCCAAGGGGTGCGGCAGCCCTAGATCCCATCTAGGGTGCGGCCAAGGGGGGAGAGGGGGGAAACTTGCCCCCTCCCAAGTAAGGTGGAGGCGCCCCCTCCCCAAACCCTAGGCGCCTTGGGCCCTGGTGGGGGGGCCCACCAGCCCACCTAGGGCTGGTCCCCTCCCACACTTGGCCCATGCTGCCCTCTGGGGCCGGTGGCCCCACTTGATGGACCCCCGGGACCCTCCAGGTGGTCCCGGTACGTTACCGATAGACCCGAAACTTTTTCCGTAACCAAAACAGGACTTACCATATATAAATCTTTACCTCCGGACCATTCTGGAACACCTCGTGACGTTCGGGATCTCATCCGGGACTCTGAACAACATTCAGTAACCATGTATATCTATTCCCTATAACCCTAGCGCCATCGAACCTTAAGTGTGTAGACCCTACGGGTTCGGGAACCATGCAGACATGACCAAGATGTTCTCCGGTCAATAACCAACAGCGGGATCTGGATACCCATGTTGGCTCCCACATGTTCCACGATGATCTCATCGGATGAACCATGATGTCAAGGACTCAATCAATCCCGTATACAATTCCCTTTGTCTAGCGGTATCGTACTTGCCCGAGATTCGATCATCGGTATCCCGATACCTTGTTCAATCTCGTTACCGGCAAGTCTCTTCACTCGTTCTGTAACACATCATCCCGTGATAACCCCTTGGTCACATTGTGCACATTATGATGATGTCCTACCGAGTGGGCCCAAAGATACCTCTCCGTCATACGGAGTGACAAATCCCAGTCTCGATTCGTACCAACCCAACAGACACTTTCGAAGATACCCGTAGTGCACCTTTATAGCCACCCAGTTACGTTGTGACGTTTGGTACACCCAAAGCATTCCTACGGTATCTGGGAGTTGCACAATCTCATGGTCTAAGGAAATGATACTTGACATTAGAAAAGCTTTAGCATACGAACTACACAATCTCTGTGCTAGGCTTAGGATTGGGTCTTGTCCATCACATCATTCTCCTAATGATGTGATACCGTTATCAATGACATCCAATGTCCATGGTCAGGAAACCGTAACCATCTATTGATCAATGAGCTAGTCAACTACAGGCTTACTAGGGACATGGTGTTGTCTATGTACCCACACATGTATATGAGTTTCCTATCAATACAATTATAACATGGATAATAAACGATTATCATGAATAGGGAAATATAATAATAATAACTAATTTATTATTGCCTCTAGGGCATATTTCCAACAGTCTCCCACTTGCACTAGAGTCAATAATCTAGTTCACAACGCCATGTGATTAACACTCACAGGTCACATCGCCATGTGACCAACATCCAAAGAGTTTACTAGTGTCACTAAACTTGTTCACATCATCATGTGATTAAGACTCAATGAGTTTTGGGGTTTGATCATGTTTTGCTTGTGAGAGAGGTTTTAGTCAACGGGTCTGCAACATTTAGATCTGTATGTACTTCGCAAATCTCTAGGTCATATTGTAAATGCTGCTTCCACGCTCCACTTGGAGCTATTCCAAATGGTTGCTCCACTATACGTATCCGGTTTGCTACTCAGAGTCACTTGGATAGGTGTTAAAGCTTGCATCGACGTAACCCTTTACGCCGAACTCTTTATCACCTCCATAATCAAGAAACATGTACTTATTTACTCCAAGGACAATTTTGACCGATGTCCAATGATCCCCATTCCTGGATCATTCTTGTACCCCTTGACTGACTCATGGCAAGGCACACTTCCGGTGCGGTACACAGCATAGCATACTATAGAGCCTACGTCTGAAGCATAGGGGACGACCTTCGTCCTTTCTCTCTCTTCTGCCGTGGTCGAGCTTTAAGTCTTAACTTCATACCTTACAACTCAGGCAAGAGTGATCCATCTTGAACACCTTCAATATCATGTCAAGGTATGTGCTCATTTGAAAGTACCATTTAGCGGTTTTTGATCTATCCTCATAGATCTTCATGCTCAATGTTCAAGCAGCTTAATCCAGGTTTTCTATTGAAAAACACCTTTCAGACAACCCTATATGCTTTCCAGAAATTCTACATCATTTTCGATCAACAATATGTCAACAACATATACTCATCAGAAATTCTATAGTGCTCCCACTCACTTCTTTGGAAATACAAGTTTCTCATAAACTTTGTATAAACCCAAAATCTTTGATCATCTCATCAAAGCGTATATTCCAACTCCGAGATGATTACTCTAGTCCTTAGAAGGATTGCTGGAGCTTTGCATACTTGTTAGCATCTTTCAGGATTGACAAAACCTTCTGGTTGTATCACATACAACCTTTCCTCAAGAATATCGTCGAGGAAACAATGTTTTGACATCCGATCTGCAAGATTTAATAAATCATGCAGTAATTTCTAATCCAATTCTAACAGACTCTTAGCATCGCTACGAATGAGAAAGCCTCACCTTAGTCAACTCCTTGAACTTGTCGGGAAACATCTTAACGACAAGTTGAGCTTTCTTAATGGTGATACTTACCATCATTGTCTGTCTTCCTTTTAAAATCCATCTGTACCCAATAGCCTTACGACCATCAAGTATTAATTCCAAAGTCTACACTTTGTTTTCATACATGGATCCTCTCTCGGATTTTATGGCCTCGAGCCATTTGTCGGAATCCGGGCCCACCATCTCTTCTCCATAGCTCGTAGGTTCATTGTTGTCTAGCAACATGACCTCCATGACAGGATTACCGTACCACTCCAAAGCAGTACGCGTCCTTGTCGACCTACGAGGTTCGGTAGTGACTTGATCCAAAGTTTCATGATCACTACCATAAGCTTCTACTTCAATTGGTGTAGGTGCCACATGAACAACTTCATGTGCCCTGCTACACACTGGTTGAGGTGATGGTTCATTAACCTCATCAAGTTTCCATCATCCTCCCACTCAATTCTTTCGAGAGAAACTTTTCCTCGAGAAAGGACCCGATTCAAGAAATAATCCCTATTGCTTTTGGGTCTGAATTAGGAGGTATACCCAACTGTTTTGGGTGTCCTATCAAGATGCATTTTATCCGCTTTGGGTTCGAGCTTATCAACCTGAAACTTTTTCACATAAGCGTCGCAGCCCCAAACTTTTAAGAAACGACAACTTAGGTTTCTCCAAACCATAGTTCAAATGGTGTCGTCTCATCGGAATTACGTGGCGCCCTTTTAAAGTGAGTGCGGTTGTCTCTAATGCCTAACCCATGAATGATAGTGGTAATTCGATAAGAGACATCATGGTACGCACCATATCCAATAGGGTGCAACTATTATGTTCGGACACACCATCACTCTATGGTGTTCCAGGCGGTATTAATTGTGAAACAATTTCCACAATGTCTTAATTGCGTGCCAAAGCTCGTAACTCAGATATTCATCTCTATGATCATATCATAGACATTTTATCCTCTTGTCACAAAGATCTTCAACTTCACTCTAAAATTACTTGAACCTTTCAATAATTCAGACTTGTGTTTCATCAAGTAAATATACTCAACATCTACTCAAATCATCTGTGAAGTAAGAACATAACGATATCCACTGCATGCCTCAGCACTCATTGGACCGCACACATCAAAATGTGTTACTTCCAACAAGTTTATTTCTTGTTCCATTTTACTGAAAACGAGGCTTTCAGTCATCTTGCCCATGTGGTATGATTTGCATGTCTCAAGTGATTCAAAATCAAGTGAGTCCAACCGGTCCATTTGCATGGAGTTTTTTCATGCATATACACCAATAGACATGGTTCGCATGTCTCAAACTTTTCAAAAACGAGTGAGTCCAAAGATCCATCAACATGGAGCTTCTTCATGCGTTTTATACCAATATGACTTACATGGCAGTGCCACAAGTAGGTGGTACTATAATAACTATCTTATATCTTTTGGCATGAACATGTGTATCACTATGATCGAGATTTAATAAACCATTCATTTTAGGTGCAAGACCATTGAAGGTATTATTCAAATAAAAAGAGTAACCATTATTCTCCTTAAATGAATAACCATATTGCGATAGACATAATCCAATCATGTCTATGGTCAACACAAACACCAAGTAACAATTATTTAGGTTTAACACCAATCTCGATGGTAGAGGGAGCGTGCGATGCTTGATCACATCAACCTTGGAAACACTTCCAACACATATCGTCAGCTCACCTTTAGCTAGTCTCCATTTATTCCGTAGCTTTTATTTCGAGTTACTAGCACTTAGCAACCGAACCGGTATCTAATAACCTGGTGCTACTAGGAGTACTAGTAAAGTACACATTAACATAATGTATATCCAATATACTTCTATCGACCTTGCCAGCCTTCTCATCTACCATGTATCTAGGGTAATTCTGCTCCAGTGGTTGTTCCCCTTATTACAGAAGCACTTAGTCTCGGGTTTGGGTTCAATCTTGGGTTTCTTCACTAGAGCAGCAGCTGATTTGCCATTTTATGAAGTGTCCCTTATTGCCCTTGCCCTTCTTGAAACTAGTGGTTTCACTAACGATCAACAATTGATGCTCCTTCTTGATTTCTACTTTCGCGGTGTCAAACATCGCCAATGTCTCAAGGATCATCATATCTATCCCTGATGTGTTATAGTTCATCACGAAGCTCTAGCAGCTTGGTGGCAATGACTTTGGAGAAACATCACTATCTCATCTGCAAGATCAACTCCCACTCGATTCAAGTGATTGTTGTACCCAGACAATCTGAGCACAAGCTCAACGATTGAGCTTTTCTCCCTAAGTTTGCAGGCTAAGAAAATCGTTGAAGGTCTTATACCTCTTGACATGGGCACGAGCAAGAAATCCCAATTTCAGCCCTCGAAACATCTCATATGTTCCGCGACATTTTGAAATCGTCTTTGGTGCCTCAACTCTAAACCGTTTAACTGAACTATCACGTAGTTATCAAAATGTGTATGTCAAATGTTCGCAACATCCACAGACGACGTTCGACGTTCAGCACACCGAGCGGTGCATTAAGGACATAAGCCTTCTACGAAGCAACAAGGACAATCCTCAGTTTACGGACCCAGTCCGCATAATTCCTACTATCAACTTTTAACTAAATTTTCTCTAGGAACATATCTAAGACAGTGGAACTAAAACGCGAGCTACGACATTATTTGCAAAGATCTTTTGACTATGTTCAAGATAATTAAGTTCATCTTATGAACTCCCACTCAAATAGACATCCCTCTAGTTATCTAAGTGATTACATGATCCGAGTCAACTAGGCCGTGTCCGCTCATCACGTGAGACGGACTAGTCATCATCGCTGAACATCTTCGTGTTGATCGTATCTACCATATGATTCATGCTCGACCTTTCGGTGTCTTGTGTTCCGAGGCCATGTCTGTACATGCTAGGCTCGTCAAGTCAACCTAAGTGTTTCGCATGTGTAAATCTGGCTTACACCCGTTGTATGTGAATGTTAGAATCTATCACACCCGATCATCACGTGGTGCTTCGGAACAACGAACTTCCGCAACGGTGCACAGTTAGGGGGAACACTTTCTTGAAATTTTAATGAGGGATCATCTTATTTACTACCGTCGTTCTAAGCAAATAAGATGCATAAACATGATAAACATCACATGCAATCAAAAAGTGACATGATATGGCCAATATCATTTTGCTCCTTCTGATCTCCATCTTCGGGGCTCCATGATCATCATCGTCACCGGCATGACACCATGATCTCCATCATCATGATCTCCATCATCGTGTCTCCATGAAGTTGTCTCGCCAACTATTACTTCTACTACTATGGCTAACGGTTTAGCAATGAAGTAAAGTAATTACATGGCGTTATTCAGTGACACGCAGGTCATACAATAAATAAAGACAACTCCTATGGCTCCTGCCGGTTGTCATACTCATCGACATGCAAGTCGTGATTCCTATTACAACAACATGATCAATCTCATACATCTCATATCATTCATCACATTCTTTTGGCCATATCACATCACATAGCATACCCTGGAAAAACAAGTTAGACGTCCTCTAATTGTTGTTTGCATGTTTTACGTGGCTGCTATGGATTTCTAGCAAGAATGTTTCTTACCTACGCAAAAGCCACAACGTGATATGCCAATTGCTATTTACCGTTCATAAGGACCCTTTTCATCGAATCCGATCCGACTAAAGTGGGAGAGACTGGCACCCGCTAGCCACCTTATGCAACAAGTGCATGTCAGTCGGTGGAACCTGTCTCACGTAAGTGTACGTGTAAGGTCGGTTCGGGCGGCTTCATCCCACAATACTGTCGAAACAAGATAGGACTAGTAACAGTAAGCATATTGAACAAAATCAACGCCCACAACAACTTGTGTTCTACTCGTGCATAGAATCTACGCAATAGACCTAGCTCATGATGCCACTGTTGGGGAACGTAGCAGAAATTCAAAATTTTCCTACGAGTCACCAAGATCTATCTATGGAGAGACTAGCAATGAGAGAGAGGGGAGTGCTTCTACATACCCTTGTAGATCGCTAAGCGGAAGCGTTCAAGAGAACAGGGTTGAGGGAGTCGTACTCGTCATGATCCAAATCACCGGAGATCCTAGTGCCGAACAGACGGCACCTCCGCGTTCAACACACGTACAGCCCGGTGACGTCTCCCATGCCTTGATCCAGCAAGGAGAGAGGGAGAGGTTGGGGAAGACTCCGTCCAGCAGCAGCACAACGGCGTGGTGGTGATGGAGGAGCGTGGTATTCCAGCAGGGCTTCGCCAAGCACCGCGAGAGATGAGGAGGGAGAGAGGTAGGGCTGCGCCAGGGAGAGGTGGAAACTCTTATGTTTGCAGCCCCAAATACCTCAAGTATATATAGAGGAGAGGCAGGGGGTGCGCCCCCTTTTAGGGTTCCCATCCAAAGGGTGCGGCAGCCCTAGATCCCATCTAGGGTGCGGCCAAGGGGGGAGAGGGGGGAAACTTGCCCCCCAAGTAAGGTGGAGGCGCCCCCTCCCCAAACCCTAGGTGCCTTGGGCCCTGGTGGGGGGCCGAGCCAGCCCACTTGGGGCTGGTCCCCTCCCACACTTGGCCCATGCTGCCCTCTAGGGCCGGTGGCCCCACTTGGTGGACCCCCGGGACCCTCCCGGTGGTCCTGGTACGTTACCGATAGCACCCGAAACTTTTCCGGTAACCAAAACAGGACTTCCCATATATAATCTTTACCTCCGGACCATTCCGGAACGCCTCGTGACGTCCGGGATCTCATCCGGGACTCCGAACAACATTCGGTAACCACGTATATCTATTCCCTATAACCCTAGCGTCATCGAACCTTGAGTGTGTAGACCCTACGGGTTCGGGAACCATGCAGACATGACCGAGAAGTTCTCCGGTCAATAACCAACAGCAGTATCTGGATAGCCATGTTGGCTCCCACATGTTCCACGATGATCTCATCGGATGAACCACGATGTCAAGGACTCAATCAATCCCGTATACAATTCCCTTTGTCTAGCGGTATTGTACTTGCCCGAGATTCGATCGTCGGTATGCCAATACCTTGTTCAATCTCGTTACCGGCAAGTCTCTTTACTCGTTCCGTAACACATCATCCCGTGATCAAACCCTTGGTCACATTGTGCACATTATGATGATGTCCTACCGAGTGGGCCCAGAGATACCTCTCCGTCATACGGAGTGACAAATCCCAGTCTCGATTCATGCCAACCCAACAGACACTTTCAGAGATACCCGTAGTGCACCTTTATAGCGACCCAGTTACGTTGTGACGTTTGGTACACCCAAAGCATTTCTATGGTATCCGGGAGTTGCACAATCTCATGGTCTAAGGAAATGATACTTGACATTAGAAAAGCTTTAGCATACGAACTACACGATCTCTGTGCTAGGCTTAGGATTGGGACTTGTCCATCACATCATTCTCCTAATGATGTGATCCCGTTATCAATGACATCCAATGTCCATGGTCAGGAAACCGTAACCATCTATTGATCAACGAGCTAGTCAACTAGAGGCTTACTAGGGACATGGTGTTGTCTATGTACCCACACATGTATCTGAGTTTCCTATCAATACAATTATAGCATGGATAATAAATGATTATCATGAATAGGGAAATATAATAATAATAACTAATTTATTATTGCCTCTATGGCATATTTCCAACACTTGAATCTTTCCCAGCAAGGTGGACTGAATTTCCAGTGCTGCAACATAACCTCGCAGAACTATCTCCAAGCAAAGTTCTCGGAGATCATCGGCTAACTCCAGGGGTAATCCTCCGGTTATGACCGTGTTAACATAACTCTTGTGGCTCAACGCATCTGCTATGACATTGGCCTTTCCTGGATGATAATGCAATCCCATGTCATAATCTTTTATGAGCTCCAACCATCTTCTCTGCCTGAGTTTCAACTCCTTCTGCGTGAAGATGTACTTCAAACTCTTATCATCTGTGTAAACATTGCAACGGTTACCGATAATAAAATGTCTCCATGTCTTGAGCGCATGCACTACGACTGCTAACTCCAAATCATGCGTAGCATAATTCAACTCATGAGGTCGAAGCTATTGTGAGGCATATGAAACAACTCTTCCTTCCTGCATAAGAACACCTCCAAGTCCCTGACGAGAAGCGTTGCAATATACTTGGAAATCCTTGTGTATGTTCAGGAGAATCAACACTAGGGCTGTAACCAAACGTTTCTTCAACTCCTGAAAACTGGCCTCACAATCCTCGGTCCATTTAAACATGGTGTCTTTATTCAATAACTCCGTCATGGGCTTCGCGATCTTGGAAAAATTCTCAATAAATCTCCGATAATAACCTGCCAGTCCAAGAAAACTTCTGATCTCTCCAACTGAGGTGGGTGCCAACCACTCAGTGACAGATGCAACCTTGGTAGAGTCTACTGCTATTCCTTCTCCTAATATAACATGTCTGAGAAATCCAACTTCCTTCAACCAAAACTCAAATTTGCTGAACTTGGCATACAACTAATGTTCCCTGAGCTTCTCAAGAACCAAGCGCAAATGTTCCTTATGCTCTTCTTCATTCTTCGAGTAGACCAATATGCCATCAATGAAAACCATAACGAACTTGTCCAAGAACTCCATGAACACCTTGTTCATCATACTCATAAAACAGGAAGGGGCATTAGTCAAACCAAATGACATAACCGTATACTCATATAGCCCATACCTCATGGTAAAAGTTGTCTTAGGTATATCCTGTTGTCGGATCTTCAGTTGGTGATAACCTGATCAAAGATCGATCTTGGAGAAAACCTTAGCTCCCTGCAGCTGGTCAAACAAATCATTGATCGTCGACAGAGGGTATTTGTTCTTGATCGTCACCTCATTTAGTGCATGATAATCAACAACCATCCTTAAGGCTCCATCCTTCTTCTCAACTAGAAGCACTGGGTCTCGCCAAGGTGATGAGTTTGGTCGAATATAACCTTTCTCCAATAACTCCGTAATATGCTTCTTAATTTCCTCCAGATCATTTGCGGGCATCCGGTATGGTCTCTTAGATATTGGTCCAGTGCTTGGCAACAACTCGACGAGAAACTTTATATCTTGGTCTGGTGGCATGGTTGGTAGTTCCTTTGGAAATACATCAGGATAATCCTTCACAACTGGTACTTCCTCCTGAATAACTCCTGAAAGGGAATTCACTTGGGTTTTCCTCGGTGCATTCCTAGACACATACTTGATCCTTTTTCCCTCTGGGGTGGTAAGAAGAATCGATTTACTGGCACAATCGATGTTTCCCTCAAACTTGGATAACCAATCCATACCTAGCATCACATCCAAACCTTGTGACTCCAGGACAATAAGGTCGGTGGGGAAAACATGTCTACCTATGGTTATTGGCAACTGATAACATCCCCAACTAGCCATATAGTCTGCTCCTGGGGAACTCACTAACATAGGTGACTTAAGGGCTACGGTTGGCAACTTAAACTTGTCCACAAATCCCCTTGATATGAATGACTGAGATGCACCAGTGTCAAAAAGAACAAGGATTGTAAATGCATTAATCAAAAAACTTACCGACAACTGCGTCGGGCTGATCCTCAATCTCCTCCACACTGATGTGGTTCACCCGACCCCTGGTGAAAGGGTTGGGCTTCTTCCTAGAGCTTCCATTTCCATTTCCATTCTTTGCTTCGGAACATTGAGTGGCGTAGTGTCCGGTCTTCCCTCACTTGAAACAAGTAATGTGACTCAGATCCTTCTTGGCGGGTGTCGTGGGGTTGGAACGGCTCCGATTGTTGCTTCCTCCATTCCCATTACCATTCTTAGGGCCACTGTGGTTTTGTGAACTCCCTCCATTGTGTGAATGTCCTCCATGGTTATGATGTGTGTGTCCTCCCGAGTATGGGTATAGCGAGGCTTCTGCTGAGCTCAAGAATTATACTTCCCCTGTCCATACTTCCTCTTGCGGTTATCTATCTGCTGCTGCTTGCCTTCAATCATGAGGGACCTATCTACCAGATCCTAGTAGTTGTTGAAGGTTGCCACCATCAAATGCATACTCAGCTCATCATTGAGTCCCTCAAGAAATTTCTCATGCTTTGCGGCATCTGTGGCCACATCATTTGGGGCATAGCATGCTAACTTGATGAACTCATCCACATACTGTCCCACTATAGGACTCCCTTGGCGTAAGTTGCAGAACTCACATTTCTTCAAACAAATGGATCCAGCTGAAACAAGTGCGGTGCGGAAGGCCTGCTGAAATTGATCCCATGTAACTGTAGCAATGGGGTAAGTGGTGGTGAAATTCTCCCACCAAAAGGCTGCGGGTCCATCAAGTTGATGTGCAGAAAAGCGCACTCTCTCCATATCCGTGCATCCAGCAGTGGTCAGCTCCCTCCCAATCTTGCGGAGCCAATCATCTGCAACAATCGGCTCGGTGCTGCTAGAAAACACCGGTATTTCAACCTTAGAAAACTGGCTAGGTTGTCAACAGGGGGTGGTGGCGGTGGGTTGTTGTTGTTGTTGTTGTTGTTGCCTTGGTTCTGGATCATCATCTGCATCAAGGCATTCTATTGTTGGATCAACTGGGTGAGCTCCGGCGAGAAAGTGAATCCGGGGTCACGTCTCGGAGGCATCTGATGGGTTAGAGCGGGTGAGAAGACATAATAGAATAAGGTCTATGAGAGATTTCACTACCCATATGCATATGAGGCAAATACATTCAATTCCCACCACTCAACATCAAACAAGATTCACACAAACGATCTAAACTACTATTACAAAATGATCAATTCTAACTACTTGGAAGAATACTACTAGTAACAGGGTGGTCGTCTAGAAGTTTTGATCGGTGGAAGACTCCATAATATCAGCTCCAGCTTCGTCTTCATAATCATCATCACTGTCATCATCATTATAATTGTAGGTGTCTGTGTCATCCAATATGATGTAGTCCTACGAACGAATATCCACTTCAGGTTCGGGTTTTGGTTTCACCACGGGTATTCCTAGCTTCTTCTCCAGATCTTCATGCTTCTCCAATAGCACAACAATTTCTTCTTCATATGCATCGCATGTTGACTTGAGTTCCTCTTCTAGCTCGATACTCCTCTTCATCACCTTCTTGGTCTTCTTCATGATAGCGCACATCTAGTTATCATATCGACGAATGTGTTGATCCATCTCCTGAATGTACGATGTAATAGATCCATCCTTCCTGGTATGAATCATATCCCATTGCTCATCCCGGCGTCCACATATATGATAGACAGTGTCTTCAAGATCCTTGTGGTACACCTCACAAATGCGTCCAAAGGTGATGTGGGATGCCATGCTCTTTCCCAAGCTCCAAGTTGGTGCATCCAAGGTAAAATCGATGGGCTCGGTTGTTGGTGCAAATGTCCTCCCAGGTACACGAACTTTGATCCTCCAGCGCTCCTCTTCTGGTAAAGTTGCAGTGAAGGTTCCAGTGAAGCTTGGTAGTCTGATGTTCAGGTACTTCATGACTTCCTTCAAGTGTCGTGCGAAAGGAGTGTCACCATCCGACTGAGTGAACTTGTTCCTGGGGTCCGACATATATAGAGTAGAAATAGAGGAGGATTAGAAATGAGTAGAGAAGAGTATCCTTTGGCTTTTTCCTAGTGGTCGCGTCCTACAGTCAGCGTGCGCTTTGATACCATCTTGTAGCAACCACGATCCCAATGGACTGAAGTCTCTGTGCTTAAGTGTCATCCCTGGATCGGTATGCTGACACACACGGTACTCGAGGAATTATAACAGAGTTCAGTCACACACTTATTACATCGAGGTCCTCATAAATAGTATTTATTACACAAATAATATGGCTGAAGGCCATCTAAATAAAGTAACTGTGGAAGCTTCAAAGATAAATGAGTCCATCAAACTCCAACGGCATAGCTGAGTGCATGACAATGACCTAGTGCACCTTATTCTTCGTCGGTAAAGTCTGCAACATGAGACGTTGCAGCCGTGTAGGTCAGCACATGGAATATGCTGGCAGAGTTACACTGTAGAGCAAATGAATGAAAGAAACTATATCTACATGCATATTTGGCTGGTGGAGGCTCTAAGTTTAATTTTGCATAAAGCTAATTTTTTCCTACAACAAAAGGAATAAAATTTATTTACTACAAAGTTTATACCAAAATTGAGAAGGTTCCTCCAACTCAATCCCACCATTAAAATCAAGTATCATCATTAAACCCAATACATTAATTAAAGTGTGATGAGATCAACGTAAATATCCACTTCTAGATACTCAAATTGTCCATAACCGGGGACATAGCTAACCATGATTAGTTTATACACTCTGTAGAGGTTGCGCACTTTTCCCCACAAGACTCGACCGCATCCATGATCGGAAGATCGAGACATAGTCTTTCTGAAGCATTAACTCTCTACTCTGGGTAGACTGGTACACCTACTTTCCCCTACATCTTCTAGTACACCTCTTCAACAGCTCACACAACTTACTCAACTATGCCAGAGCCCATAATGGCTTGTGGCTACACACAGAAGTTTCTAGGCATGAAATATCATATGATCCCTTTGAGCCTGGGTGGCAAACCGAGGGAAAATCACACGAGTACTCCAGGATTCCCATGGGCAAGCACTGATTTCTCCAGGTGCCCCAACCAATCCACCCAGATGTGTATTAAAGTTGCCACCTTAATGTTGTCCAAAGTTATTATCTATCACAACTTTCATGAATACCTCAAACCAATCCCCGTCTACGAGCATGGCTAAGATATATAAGTGCATAACGAATATTCCTGCGGTGATCAAAGTTAATAGGTTCCTACCTCAAGTACTGCAACCAAACCACATGTTCCCAATCCTACTCATGCAAATCTTTGAGGGGTAAAACTAATGCATAGTAAAAACTAGGTATTGAAAAGTATGATCAAAGTGTAACTTGCCTTGCTGACGATCAGAAAACTCTAGGGATTCGTAGTAACAAGCTTCACACTCCGCCAAATCTAGCGTAGTCAAACAATAGCATACATAAGCACTCAAGCAAATGATGCAAAGAGAATCAAAGAAAAGATCTAGAGAACTCGAAAACAAGAAAATAACTAATATAAACAGAAAAAAAATATAACAGCATTATATTTTAGATCTTAATAGATGGTACATGCGATTAGCTACGATTTGCAAAAAGAATCAACTAAAAAGGAGCTACGAAACTCAAGATACGAACAAAACAAGATCAAATTTAAACCTGAACTAAACTCAAATTTTAAATTGTCAAAAACATGTTCAAGTTGGTTTACTGGATAGATGAAATTGCTCTGAAGATTTTGGCATTGGTTTCGTCGAATTGGGACAAACAAGCAAAAAGTTGCGAGGGTTTAAAGATCAGGGACTAATCCATGAAGAAAATATTCGTGGATGGATCCCTGTTGAAAACTAAAATAAAAAGAAAAGTCTACTGAACGAACGTTCGCTATGGAAACTAATTTAATGGATCTGTTCACCACAGAACCTAAATGAACAAACTTTCGCTAACTAACTAAACTAAAAAAATAAACTGAATAAAAAAATGGATTGGACCAGGTGGTTTTATACCGGTTCATGGCGGCTCAGGCGGGGACACCGGTATCGGGCTCCGGCGGCAGCCGTGGAGTGCAGCGGCGGTGTCTGCGGCGGTGGGCGGCAGCGGCTGGCGGTGGTTGGCAAGGTGAGGAGGAGGGGGTCAGGGTGGCCCAGTATATAAAGGAGCTAGGGGGGTCTTGGATTGCGGGGCAAGGCGCGGCGGTCGAGGAGTCCGACCCGGACTCCACCGGCGGTGAGGCGGTGGCGCTCGGAACTCTGTCCCTAGGCGGTTTTCGGGCAGGGCGGCGAGCTGGGCCACGGCCTGGCGGTTAGCTGGGCCGACCCAGTTCGGCTACGATGTTTTAAAAAAAATAATTTTTCCAAAGATAAAAACACGCTAAAATAAATATAAATATTATCCTAAAAATACCAGAAAAATTCACGTAGTAATATGGCCTTATTATTGACCCAGTGAACATTTTTATGGGCCTAAATGCCTAAACTAAAAACAAACATTATAGTACTAATTACTCCACTAACTAATAGATAAACTAGCGAATAAAATTAAATAAACTCTCCAAAAATTCAAAATTCAATTTCTAATATTTCCTTGCTGATTTGGAAGGAGTCATTTTATCTTCTCTCTTTATTTTCAAAATAATTGGAAAATAATTTTGAAAAACAATTTGATCCAATTACCAAATTTTGATAAATCAAAATTGGATTTTTTTGTGAAACCTCCAACTCTCTCAAATTGGTCCTTGAGTTGCTTAAGGCCTCTTGGATCAAAATGCAAACAAAACAAAACAACAAATTGCAAAAATCATGGATGCATATGAATGATCTATGAAGAACATCCAAATTGAAAATTGGGATGTTACAGTCCTTGGCCACGTACTTGACGTGTTGTTCATCCAGTCTCTCATGACAAACACTGTGCGAGTCATCCTTGTCCTTCTTGGTCTCATCCTTCATCTTCATGTAGTAGGGGTCGATGATGGCCGAGGCAAGGTCAACCAGGGAGTTCAGTTTGTTCTTTTCACTGCCCCAGACCTTGTAGTGGTCCTGGATGTTGACAAGATTCCGACATTTCAAGCCCGAAACCTTGAGCGCTTTTAGATCGTTGGTGGTGTCCACCATAGTGAAATTGTAGTCGGAGTTGTTGATAAACCTGGAGAAACGCTCGCAAGGCCTTGTGTCCAGGTGGTAGTGGTAGATGAGGATGTCATGTCGCACGCACAACTAGGCAACGACAACCTTTTGATCGTGCCCGACATGGCCGATGGTGTACTCGAGGTCGAAGCCGACCACTTGTACTTGTCCTCGGCCAGGAACTGCTCCATAATTTGGATGGAGCTCTCCACCGACACCGGATCATTCGTGTACACCACCAAGAGGGCCTTCCCCCTCACGTGGGTGTCCACTATGTGATGCGTGGTGAACTGCCCGCCATTGTCGTTGTCGGCCATTGGGAGCGCCATTGGAACCGTTGGATGTCCTCTCTATATGTGTCGTCATGGAGGTGCTTATTGTGTCGTGTGACGCGAGAGATGAAGGTAAATGGCTGCAGGAATAAATGGGGGCGGGCGGCCTGGATTCTCGGTGCGTTTGCATGGCAGTTTTTGCAGCGGGTAACTACATTGCCGAGCCGCGCCTGTCAGGACCGGATTTTTGGGATATTAATTTTCCAGAAAATGGCCCTTGTGCTCACCAGACCCAGGATTACTGTTAGCTGATGAGACACCAACTTGATACAGAAACTCCAAGCAAAATACATAATATGTAGTACAAGACCATTCTGGCCTATGAGTACAACACAAGGTTTCTAGTGGCTGATGGCGGAAGCGGTTTCTGGTTCATCAGCGTCTATGGGACTCCATTTCCCACAGGAACAGCTGACCATGATAACTCCTATGTTCACGAGGCTGCTATCATCATTGCGTAGGCTCCGGGGCTGTCATCGCAACGCTCCTCTCCGTGCAAGAAATCTGGCCAAGACAATAGCCAGGGACAAGCCAGTGAGTGCTTTTGAATGTACTCGCAAACATTTTGAACACAGGTATAATATAACAAATGATAATCATGCTCTGAAATATTTCATGATCACAAGTCAGTCAAAAAATAAATTCCATGATGCACACAAGCAGGTTATTCATATATAACATGAATATGCAATAATGGAGTAGGAATAGAATGCACCGATCGGGTGTCTGAAGCGACGCCTCGAAAGGATAATAATATAAAGCATGCCACAGTCGGGCGTCTGAGCGACACCACATAAAGGGCTTATGAATAATTTAAATAACAAGCATTCCACAGTCGGGCGTATGAGCGACACCACATAAAGGGACTATAATTAATTTAAATGACAAGCATGCCATAGTCGGGCGTCTGAGCGACACCACATAAAGGGCTTATAAGTAATATAAATAACAAGCATGCCACAGTCGGGCGTCTGAGCGACACCACATAAGGGGCTTATAAGAGAATAATCAAAGTGAATATCCAGGAGGTAGAACCGTCCCACGGATACTCAATAATTCAAATAATGTAGATGGTTAGTCCATAATAATAATAATCCTAGTCATCATATGTCACAGGTCATAATCAATGTTCTAGTTTAGCCGTTTTTCCTCCGAAGACCGACACTTGACCCATCCCAGATTGTAGTCCTTAACCATGGACACAGCTATTCGAATAGATGTAATCTCTGCAGAGGGTGTACTCTTTACCCACGAGTAACAGATTCCGTTAGTCCATCGGGACTAATTCCGTCTACGGTCTTTTAATTGAAAACACACCTGACCGCACACACCAGCCTGACTTACCGGTGTCTCGAATCACCCACGACACTCGTTAAGCAAAACTCTAAGTGGGGAGGCTACAACCTTGATTAGCATGGGATCCCAAAATTTTGAACGCGTGCAAACTAGGGGAGCTACCCCCTCGGCTACAACCGGAAACACCCATGCCCCCAGACCAGGTGGCATGCCTACCGGATGCAGCCGGTATCTTCCACCATGGCCTCTCTGTACGGTGTGTGCTAGAAAGGGGTTGACATCTTACTGAACTGTACCCTACCTATGGCAGGGAGAAGTGGTAGTACGAAACAAGTATGGGGGTTACTGGAACAAGACTCGATCTACGGCCGACTCAGGAGGTTTAAGTATTCCCTGCATGATTAGCATAACAAATATGTATCACCCAACAAACAGAATGACCACTCATCATACCTCACTATGCCATACCGGACAAAACCGTCTCGACGAAGACTGGAAACAAGCTTGTGTCTACCCAGAACAGAGGCTTTCCCAGATTCCTTCTGATAGGCATGAAAGGCATACAAGGGTGATTACTATCACAAGCATCTCAAATTCCAACAGCAAGGAACATTCATTATGCACTCATGAGTATGATCATATCATCACATAAAATAACGAATTCTCATGTTAAGATGGTGTTGTAACCGTATCAAACAACACACAACAATATTATGCCAGGGTTCAGAATGCTTGCCTTCAAGTGTATGCAAGAGGGGTGCATTTTTGAAAGCTGCCTTCTTCTTCAAAAATCCTATTTTGAGAAAATTTAAAATTAACACATAGTTTCAAAACATTACAAAAAAGTTGTTTGGAAATTTTTCAAATAAATATAAAAATAAACTAGACAGAATTTGAGAAACAACAGAAAAAGAATCAAATCATTTGGACTTATATTTAAAAAGATATACCCAGTCAAAGTTTTAGTCAAAATTCTGTTTTAATAAATAAATAAAAGAAACAGAAAAGGAAAAACGGTTCGGGGGGGGGGGGAGCGTACTCTGGGATTACGCTTTCACTTTGCTAGCGTGGACCGGCTCAGGGTCACTAACAGTGGGTACCTTGGGCCCACTAGGCAGGTTTTACCAGTCGCACGCCTCCTTTCTCCTATGCCCGAGTGGAGGCGGGGCTCTGGCGATCGCCGTCGACGAACGGCGGCTTCCCGCGGGGTTCCGAGGGCAGGGATGGATCTGCTGGTCCAGGGCGGTCCTCCCGGTGGTCGAACGGCTGGTGGGAACGACGGGAGTCGCCGGCGGCGAGCTCCGCGGCGGAGGTGGCTTCGGGAGGATTTGGGGGATTGGGCTACGGTGGCACCCGGTTAAGGCTGAGGGGTTGGGTGGCAACGCAATGTCGAGGGGAGGAGGGTGGTGGCACTGGATGAACGGGGGGGCTCTACTTGCGACGAACGGCACCAAAGCGTGGCGGCGGCCGAACTGGCCGGAGACGAGGAAGAAAGCCTCTCCCCATCGATTGCCGGCTATGGAAGCATCAGAGGAATGGCCTGAGGTGGCCTGGGGGTTTGGAGGAGCTCGGGGGTCCTATTTATAGGCGGCCGGGGTCGGTTCAACGGCGGTAGTGGATAGGAATGGCGAACCACCATTCTATAGCCAGGGGCGCGTGGCGATGGCTGGCGGGGTCTGGCAGGGCGAGTGGATGGGCTTGAGCTGCTTCAGGGGCGAGCTGGCGCGCTGGAATGGCTCGGGCGGCACCATCCCTGGCAGAGGCTGCTGCGGCCGCCCGCTCGCTGCCATGGCCGACCTGACGGCGGCGCTGTGGGGTGCCAGGAGGTGGTCGGAGCGGCTCTGCAGTGAGGGAGGAGTCGGGGCACGCTGGCTGTGCGACGGGAGGGGCCAGAACGGGCACGGGGAGGTGGCAGCGAGACGCGGCGGCTCGGTGCGCGCGCGTGCAAAACGCGCGATCTGGGTGCGCCCAGAGCACGCATGCCAGGTGCTCGACGCAATGCCATCATGTGCTAGAGGGCTTGAGCGAGGCTGGCAGTTAACAGGTCTGGGTTAGGGGTAGCTAGGGGCTTAGTGGACAAGCTGGTTGGTTCAGAGGATCAAGCTCACAATGCAAAATAAAAATCATGCCAAATCTAGCTAGGCACACAAAGTGCTCGACAGAATGTCATGGGCATCTAGGCACCTCTTGGGGTGGCCAAAAACTCCAGATCCTAGTCTCTTTAGATACTAGTGAAGATGGCAAGGTTAGTTGGGCAAAACCAGAAACTAGTTAGTGCAAGTTTTTGAGAAAACCAAATCTGGACAGAAACTAAAGGCTATTATTGCATGGGTCAAAAAGATACCAGTGGGTCCAATCTCCTGGACTTAAGGGTTTTGTAGGGTGGTTTATAAGCAGGAAAAAGAATCATGGGCAGTAGTGTAAAATAAAATAGAGTGCAGTAGAAAACACCCAACTGGGCCAAAGAGCAAAAGAGGATGATTTGCTCAAATTTTTCAAAGAACACTCATGGTTTTTTGCATAAAAATGAATTATATGCATCTACTGACATCTCCAAATTTTTATGTAATTTTTAAAAATATATTTGAATAGGTTGCAGTGCAAACCACAAACTGATCCAGATTTGAAAACTTGAGGTAGGGCTCAAAATCTTCAAATGATTAAGAGAGGTTTTTGCATAAAATTGATTTAGTAACCTCACATATCATCCCAAAATTTTGGTGGAAGTTTTAAAGGAGTATTTAAAAGAGTTGTAGTGCAAATGGGATCCCAAATCTTATAAAAAACATTTTTAAAAGAAATAGAGCTCAGGGAAGATAACCATATAAATAATTCCACTGATAAAAGAAATGTTTCTGGAGAGGGTATACAAGTCCAACAATATTTTTGGAAACTTTTCACTTGGGGTAAAAACTCCACAATATTAAAGAAAAGAGTAGTTCTGAAATCAAAAGATAAATCCAGAAATTGAAATTTAATTTATCAAGGCAGAATTTTAATTAATAAATCATGGTTAAATCTTTGGGGTGTTACAACACTACCCCCCTTAAGAAAAATCTCATCCTCGAGATTTGCTAAGGGATGTTTAAAAAAAATGTTACTCCTACTATCTCAAAGTAATGTCGCAAAAATAACCATCCTACTCGTGTAATAAAACATGGCTACAGTGAGTGTGCAATTAAATGGTGTAAAACTACAGTGTGGAGTACTGGCGTTGCGTGGAAAAATCTACGGGAAATTTCTACTATTGGTTACAGTAAAATTTTGATTAAATATCTAAATTACCAAAATACGCTGGTCGCACCCGAGAGCACAGTGCTCTCTCTGGCTGACAGGTGGACCCGGGGTCCACTGTCAGTCTCTTCTTCTACCTCTGGCTCTCTCTTCTTCCTCTCTCTCGCGTGCTTTCCCGCGCTTTCTCCACCGGCGATGCCTAGCGCATATAGCATCTAGGCCGTACTGTGGTAGTGCGCGGCGTGCTAGCTGTCGGCGCAGCGTGCACCCACCTCGCGGGCCAGTGCACTGTCGGCATTGCTCGTAGATTCGCCTCCGAACACCGGCGATTGAGCGACGAGCGGCGCTGGTGGACTTCGCCCACCGTACACCGATCTCGAGCTATAAAACGACCGAGGTGCTCCTTTCTTCTTCCTCACACCTGGCCTTGCTTCTCCTTCTCCTTCCTTCTCCTCCATTTCTGTTTGCAGGAGCTCGAAACGAGGCTCTAATGGCGAAGGTGATGCCGGACAGGTATGTGATCCTGATGTGCGGAGGGTTGGCGGCGTTGCTGGGGTTCTCCGTGCTCTTGTGCGTGATGATCCTCGATGATCGTCGTGAGGATGCCGCTCGAGTGTTAGCTCTCCGCGGTGGCAGTGATCATGAGGATTAAGTGCAGTGTCGGGTGCTAACTGTTGTCAGTGTGCTGGGGTGATTACGTGCAATAGGTGCACGTGTATTTGCGATTAGTGCATGTGGTCGAGTGGTTGTGCGTCTGCTGTCGTGGTGCTGCGTGAATAAAAATCTATGTCGTGAAGAGATATATGCTGCAACAACTCAGGGAAACAAATCTCACTTCAGATTTACCGAGAGTGAAAATAGTAAATAAAAATTAACAGCAGTAAAAACCACTTACATTAACTGAAACTAAAAATTTAATTCATCGCACAATTTTCGGGATACCACGCATAAGTGGCAACACATAAATAAATGCTGAGACAATAAACATAGCAGTGATGTCTAGAATGATAACGATAAATGGACAGGGTCCTGAGAAAACGTCTCTGGGATTGGGGCACACTCTTCTTCTATCGGGGGAAGCGGATTGACTAGTCGATGAACACGTCTCTCCTGGTCGGACCTCAGTGGTCTGCCGATGGCGATCTGAGGATTTAAATCAGCAAGGCTCTGGAGATAACCCATTACTCGTTGGGTCAGACGCTCTTGAGTGATGACATACTGGGCTAGGTTGGCCAGTACTGGGTCTCTCTCGATTCGTCCACCGGGAAAAGATGCTACTTCTCCGGGTGTTGCATGACTCGGGAAGTAATAATATCCTTGTTCGCTGGCATAGGGTACCGTGAATCGAAGATGAGCAAGCGCTTCGTACGCAGTAGCTTCTATGGCCATTTGCAGAGTCGGCATAGATTTTTCCACAAAGGAGACTTCTGTTGGGTCTTGGTTTGGGTTTGCGGGAGGGATGTGCACCACTGCCCAATATTTCGAGGTGGATGGTGTGATCCTCGATTTGAGCAACTCGTACTAGGGTGGATGGGTAGCACTCATGGTACTGCAGGTAAAGTCCCACAATATTTTGACAAAGCTACCTGGGGTTGCATCTGGAGTTTTCAGATAAATATTGGGGCTCGGCATGGCAAAGAAATGGTTGTGAGAGCTGTGCAAAAGGTGAGGGATACTTGGCAAGGTCACGAGGTGGCCTTTTATATAGCATTGGGGCTGGGTTATTTATCGCGGTGAAGGGCAACTAGTTTGTCGAATCTGCTCTATGGGGTCGGGGTCAATGCTACAGATACACATATCTCACAAAAGTGATGTATTATTGTGGGTGTCGTCGGGGTTGTGTTGGTAGCTGTGCCTAGAATAAAAAAATGCAACCGCACGCTAACATATTTATGCATGGCGACTATTCAAAACAGAGGCACACAATCAGGCTGTGTTTATTTATGGCGATACAAGATTACACAATTACAGGGCATGGACATACTGAGACTTGGTACTACTCGAGTGACTTAGTCTACCTCATTAATATCTAAGCGGGCGTGCCTTGTGGACGTTGAGGCTTCTCCAAGGGTTTCACCGTCGGGGTTAGCTAGATGGGGTTGAGGGGCTGCAGGGTCGGGGTAGCGATGATGACCATCACGGGGGTTGTTGGCCACAATCCCGTTGGAGCGTGTTCCCAAAAGGCGACGAAGCACTTCTGGGGACACCAAAGTATTTTGGTCGATGGCTGGGGCAGACATCAAGGACTTGATTGGTTGTCCGAACAGCACAACTCGGTTGTCGGCGTCGGGCTCATCTTCTCCTCTTGCCGGGGCTCGGCGAACCAGTTCTCCACGAGCTACGATCAGATCAAGGGTGATTTGATCGAACAGATCCTCTAGTGCACTTACATAGCACACAAGATGCAACAATGCAGGATCCGTCTCGTGATCTCCATTGGCAACCTGGGTGGCCTACCATACCCGTCACGGCTGGGGTAGTAGTAGAACGAGCGACAGTTAACTCTGGGCGACAAGTGCCAGAGTTGAACTATAGCCTCTCGAGCAGCTAGTTGGATGGCTTGTGGCTCAAAGGAAGTTGTCCTTCCGGTGAACTTGTAGGAGCGTTCTGGCGATAGACCCCTACCATAGATGTGCACAGTGGCCCAGAATTGATGGCTCACACCGCTCATGGGTCCTTGGTACACAACATATTCTAGGGGCTCTTCTAATGCAAAGGCACGACGGGTGAGGTTTGCTAGCACGGTCACAAAACCTCCAAGGTTGGTTGCTGTGGTCTCATTGTGCACGACGGGGCCAAGCATTATAGCTCGGTTTAGGGAAGAGGCTGTGTTGTGCTGGGTTGAGGCTAGCGTGTCCTTTTTATAGGAAAAGGGGACAGAGTCTTCCTTCGCACGCTTGCGAATGAGACAATTTAGGTGTTGGTCACTGGCGCGTGATCGACAGGCTAGGCTGATAGGTTGGGCACCGACTGCCAAAAGGTGTCGGGGTCACTGTGTGGCTATCTTACACGAGAAGCTTGGCCGGGGTTAGGTTAAGGTCTGGTGGGTTGGTTAATCTAGGTTTATTGACCTGGCTAAGATAGGATTAGCCAATGGTCAGCCTGGCTCTGATACCAAGGTTGTCAGGGCCGGATTTTCGGGATATTAATTTCCCAGAAAATGGCCCTTGTGCTCACCAGCCCCAGGATTACTGTTAGCTGATGAGACACCAACTTGATACAGAAACTCCAAGCAAAATACATAATATGTAGTACAAGACCATTCTGGCCTATGAGTACAACACAAGGTTTCTAGTGGCTGATGGCAGAAGCGGTTTGTGGTTCATCAGTGTCTATGGGACTCCATTTCCCACAAGAATAGCTGACCAGGATAACTCCTATCTTCGTGAGGCTGCTATCATCATTGCGTAGGCTCCGGGGCTGTCATCGCAGCGCTCCTCTCCGTGCAAGAAATTTGGCCAAGACAATAGCCAGGGACAAGGCAGTGAGTACTTTTGAATGTACTCGCAAAAATTTTGAACACAGGTATAATATAACGAATGATAATCATGCTCTGAAATATTTCATGATCACAATGTCAGTAACAAAATAAATTCCATGATGCACGCAAGCAGGTTATTCATATACAACATGAATATGCAATAATGGAGTAGAAATAGAATGCACCGATCGGGTGTCTGAAGCGACGCCTCGAAAGGATAATAATTTAAAGCATGCCTTAGTCGGCGTCTGAGCGACACCACATAAAGGGCTTATAAGTAATTTAAATAACAAGCATGCCACAGTCGGGCGTCTGAGAGACACCACATAATGGGCTTATAATTAATTTAAATGATAAGCATGCCACAGTCGGGCGTCTGAGCGACACCACATAAAGGGCTTATAAGTAATATAAATAACAAGCATGCCACAGTCGGGCGTCTGAGCGACACCACATAAAGGGCTTATAAGAGAATAATCACAGTGAATATCCAGGAGGTAGAACCGTCCCAGGGATACCCAATAATTCAAATAATGTAAATGGTTAGTCCACAATAATAATAATCATAATCATCATATGTCATAGGTCATAATCAATGTTCTGGTTTAGCAGTTTTTCCTTCGAAGACCGGCACTAAGACCGACACTTTACCCATCCCAGACTGTAGTCCTTAACCATGGACACGGCTATTCGAATAGATGTAATCTCTGCAGAGGGTGTACTCTTTACCCACGTGTAATGGATTCCGTTAGTCCATCGGGACGAATTCCGTCTACGGTCTTTTAATTGAAAACACACCTGACCGCACACACCAGCCTGACTTACCGGTGTCTGGAATCACCCACGACACTCGTTAAGCAAAACTCTAAGTGGGGAGGCTACAACCTCGATTAGCATGGGATCACAAAATTTATAACGCCTGCAAACTAGGGGAGCTACCCCCTCGGCTACAACCGGAAACACCCATGCCCCTGGACCAGGTGGCATGCCTACCGGATGCAGTCGGTATCTTCCACCATGGCCTCTCTGTACGGTGTGTGCTATAAAGGGGTTAACAACTTACTGAACCGTACCCTACCTATGGCAGGGACAAGTGGTAGTACGAAACAAGTATGGGGGTTACTGGAACAAGACTCGATCTACGGCCGACTCGGGAGGTTTAAGTATTCCCTGCATGATTAGCATAACAAATATGTTTCACCCAATAGACAGAATCACCTCTCATCATACCTCACTATGCCATACCGGACACAATCGTCTCGACGAAGACTGGAGACAAGCTCGTGTCTACCCAGAACAGAGGCTTTCTCGGATTCCTTCTGATAGGCATGAAAGTCATACGAGGGTGATTACTATCACAAGCATCTCAAATTCCAACAGCAAGGAACATTCATTATGCACTCACGAGTATGATCATATCATCACATAAAATAACGAATTCTCGTGTTAAGATGGTGTTGTAACCGTATCAAACAACACACAACAATATTATGCCAGGGTTCAGAATGCTTGCCTTCAAGTGTATGCAAGAGGGGTGCATTTTTGAAAGATGCCTTCTTCTTCAAAAATCCTGCTTTGAGAAAATTTAAAATTAACACATAGTTTCAAAACATTACAAAAAAGTTGTTTTTAAAATTTTCAAATAAATATGAAAATAAACTACACAGAATTTGAGAAACAACAGAAAAAGAATCAAATCATTTGGACTTATATTTAAAAAGATATAGCCAGTCAAAGTTTTAGTCAAAATTCTGTTTTTAATGAATAAATAAAAGAAACAGAAAAAGAAAAAATGGTTCGGGGGGAGCGTACTCTGGGATTATGCTTTCACTTTGCCAGCGTGGACCGGCTAGGGGTCACTGACAGTGGGTCCCTTGGGCCCACTGGTCAGGTTTGACCAGTCGCCCACCTCCTTTCTCCTCTGCCCGAGCGGAGGTGGGGCTCCGGCGATTGCCGTCGACGAACGGCGGCTTCCTGCGGGGTTCCAAGGGCGGGATGGATCCGCTAGTCCAGGGTGGTCCTCCCGATGGTCGAACGGCTGGTGGGGACGACGGGAGTCGCCGACGGCGAGCTCCGCGGTGGAGGTGGCTTCGGGAGGATTTGGGGGCTTGGGCTACGGTGGCTCCCGGTCGAGGCTGAGGGGTTGGGCGGCTCTGCAAGGTCGAGGGAGGAGGGTGGTGGCACTGGATGGAAAGGGGGGCTCTTCTTGCAGCGAACGGCACCGGAGTGTGGCGGCGGCCGAACTGGCCGGAGACGAGGAAGAAAGCCTCTCCCCATCGATTGCCGTCTATGGGAGCATCAGAGGAATGGCCTGAGGTGGCCTGGGGGTTTGGAGGAGCTCGTGGGTCCTATTTATAGGCGGCCGGGGTCGGTTCAACGGCGGCAGTGGATAGGACCGGCGGACCGCCGTTCTATAGCCTGGGGGCGCGTGGCGATGGCTGGCGGGGTCTGGCAGGGCGAGCAGATGGGCTTGAGCTGCTCCAAGGACGAGCTGGCGCGCTGGAATGGCTCGGGCGGCACCGTCCATGGCAGAGGCTGATGTGGCCGCCCGCTCGCTGCCATGGCCGACCTGACAGTGGCGCTGTGGGGTGCCAGGAGGTGGTCAGAGCGGCTCTGCAGTGAGGGAGGAGTCGGGGCGGGCTGGCTGTGCGAGGGGAGGGGCCAGAATGGGCATGGGGAGGCGGCAGCAAGACGCGGCGGCTTGGTGCGCCCGCGTGCAAAGCGTGCGCTCTGGGCGCGCCCAAAGCACGCACGCCAGGTGCTCGACGCAATGCCATCGTGTGCCAGAGGGCTTGAGCGAGGCTGGCAGTTAACAGGTCTGGGTTAGGGGTAGCTAGGGGCTTAGTGGACAAGCTGGTTGGGTCAGAGGATCAAGCTCACAATGCAAACTGAAAATCATGCCAAATCTGGCTAGGCACACAAAGTGCTCGACAGAATGTCATGGGCATCTAGGCATCTCTTGGGGTGGCCAAAAACTCCAGATCCTAGTCTCTTTAGATGATAGAAGGGTGGCAAGGTTGTTAGGGCAAAACCAGAAACTTGTTAGTGCAAGTTTTTGAGAAAACCAAATCTGGGCAGAAACTAAAGGCTATTTTTGCATGGGTCAAAAAGATTCGAATGGGTCCAATCTCCTGGACTTAAGGGTTTTGTAGGGTGGTTTATAAGCAGGAAAAAGAATAATGGGCACTAGCGTAAAATAAAATAGAGTTGCAGTAGAAAACACCTAACTGGGCCAGAGAGCAAAAGAGGATGATTTGCTCAAATTTTTCAAAGAAGACTCATGGGTTTTTGCATAAAAATGAATTATATTCATCTACTGACATCTCCAAATTTTTATGTAATTTTTAAAGAAATGTTTAAATAGGTTGCAGTGCAAACCACAAACTAATCCAGATTTGAAAACTTGAGGTATGGCTCAAAATCTTCAAATGATTAAGAGAGGTTTTTGCATAAAAGTGATTTAGTAACCTCACATGTCATCCCCAAATTTTGGTGGAATTTTTAAAGGAGTATTTAAAAGAGTTGTAGTGCAAATGGGATCCCAAATCTTATAAAAACATTTTTTAAAGAAATAGAGCTCAGGGAAGGTAATCATATAAATAATTCCACTGATAAAAGAAATGTTTCTGGAGAGGGTATACAAGTCCAACAATATTTTTGGAAAGTTTGCACTTGGGGTAAAAACTCCACAATATTAAAGAAAAGAGTAGTTCTGAAATCAAAAGATAAATCCAGAAATTGAAATTTAATTTATCAAGGTAGAATTTTAATTAATAAATCATGGTTAAATTTTTGGGGTGTTACAGCGCCCCATGCAACCGCATGCACACAAATGTGCATGATCGTGCGTCGGCCCCAAACATTGGCAGCGCGCGTGGAGGGACGAGGGCAGAGCAACCAGAGGGATGCGAGCAGAGCGCACCGCGGCTGCCTCAACCACAAGCAACCGCACACATAGAGCAGTTGAACACGCAGGAAATGGTCGCCTACAAGCTGGCCGACACTTGCATCACTGCGTAGAGAGCGGTCGTGTGCTACTACCTCTGTCTTAGTCTATAGTCCCGTTTATATCATGTGCCATACTTTTCCCTCAAATTTAACCAACAAAACGTTAATGCATGTATAATTAAGCAAGACTGCTTAATCTATGAATGAAATCTATGCTTAATTACTGAATTTTAGTTGCAAAAATTAGATAGTGCTAGTGATTTTTATCTGCATATTTTGACAAATCGCAGTGTTACAAGGTTGACAAATGGCAATGTTAATAGATCAACAAATGTCAATATTTCAAGTTTGACAAATAGCAACATACCCAATATGACAAATGCAAATTGTTTCTAAGCGGTTGCACACGGGTCATCCAAAACAACTGTTTGCGTTGAACAGATGCACAAATCCTGCTCTCGCTTTGCATACGGGTGTTCTATCTAAGGCGTTTGCAATCAAGAGCTGCACAAATCCTACTCGGCACATTTTCTCTTGGCTTCTTGGGCAAGCTGTCGGTTTGCATACGGGTGTTCTGACTAAAACTTTTGTGATCGAGATACAATATTAAACCGAAGAAAAAAACTATTTCCAGCGGCAGCGGAGACGGTGTGCCGCGCCGTCCTTGTCGTTGTCGTCCTCCCGGACGCCATTGCTGAAGTCTTCAAGGCAGCACAGAATGTTCTTCACTTGTAAATCAAACATCATGTAGTCACGTGATCGACGGGCGGGGCGCGGGAGGGCGGCAGCTGGCGGCACTGAGAGGTAGCGGTCGACGGCGGCGTCCCATGCCACTAAGGGCGGCGCGTGCATGGGCACGGGGGCGATGGGTGCAGCCAAACGCAAGGGGACCGACGCTGCGGTGGATGGAGGGGCGTGCACGGGCACGGGCACGGATACTAGCGCTGGCATGTACACGAGCTTGCGAGGGTCCACGAAGACCTCAGTGACGCCCGTGGCTTCTAGCTCTGCGATAGTGCTTGGCGACCAGCCCATCGATGCTACGGGGATGACCACTGGCGCGGGCGCTAGGATGGGAGCTGGGACGGGAGCGGGGGCAGCAACAGTCGCGGCCAGCTTGTTTTGGGCCATGTCCATGAGGCCCCATTCCTCCTTATTTTCTATCTTCTCTGGCTCGGAGTCGACTTCAGCAAACTTGAAGACTAGTGGCAGATGATCCTTCTACGCCATGTCATTGGTGGAGGTCTGCAGGAAGGAGGGGAATGGGAGGCGAACAGTAAGGCCGCACATATTAAGCAGCGGCTCGGGCACAATTAATGGAGAGGAAGACGGGCGGCCATGGAAGTCAAAGGGCTCGATTCCCAGTGAGCCTACACAGCGTACAACTTGCATGCTTCCTGGTGAGCATGTTCATGCTCGCATGCCTCTCGGTCAGCCTGCGCTCGCACGCCTCCCATTCAGTCAAGCAGCTGTCCGCATGGCACCTCTTATAGCCATTAAAACCAAGACATGTGGCGTCATGTGAATGGTTAACATAACGCACACGATTTGAATTATACAAACGTTTGAGATGTTAGAGTGGCAGCTATTTGTTTGAAAATGCCTTTGTTGGTTGTTATTCGAGTGCTTATTCTCTCAGAATGGACATGAAAAATACCACAGCATGTCGGGTGCCATTCCATGATAGCATGCCAAGTTTCATGAATTTTAGGCGAGTTTTGGATTTGCTAGAATTTAAAAAAAAGTATCTCAACATTTTGCCGGCAATCAATAGTGCCCTGGTGTTTGAAATTCATTCCCATTTCTTGCATGGGACCAAAGCATGCACCCAAGGACAAAGATTTGATTTTTCAACCAATTTATATGCACTGGAGCATGTGCATGTAGTTCAAATTTGAACTATGCACATAAAATGCCTAGAGAACCCAGTTAATGTATAAAAGTGTCCAAACGAACCCCACAAAATTGCAAAATTTAACACAACACTCCTATTGTTCTATGTTGACACTAGAAATTTTTTGAAAGCAACAAGAGGCAGCGGATATCATTTCGTCCCCGAAGGTGGGACATTCCCTACCATAACCATCAGGCTTGTTGTGACAAGCTTATACCCAATCATGCCCCAAATGGGACAAAACAATTACCACGCCATGTTGATGCTACTCCATGATAGCAAGCCAAGTTTCATGAATTTCAGATGAGTTTTGGATTTATTAGAATTAAAAACCAGGAATCTCAATGTTTGCGGCCAAGTGACGGTGGCAGAGTGTTTGACATTCATTCCCATTTCTTGCATGGGACCTAAGCATGCAACCAAGGACACATATTTGAATTTTCAACCAATTTATATGTGCATGTAGTTCAAATTTCAATTATGCACATAAATGCATCAAAAACGCAATTAATGCATAAAATGTCCAAATGAACCCCGAAATCCCAAAAATTGACACAACAATCCTGTTGTTCTATGTTCACACTAGAAGTTTTTTGAAAGCAATAAGAGGCAGCTGATATTATTTCGTCCCCAAAGGCGGGACGTTCCCTACCGAAACCACCAGGCTTGTTGTGAGAAGATCTGGTTTGTGAGAAGCTTATACCCAAACCTGACCCAAATAAGACAAAAAAATTACTACGGCATGTTGATGCCGCTCCATGATAGCATGCCAAGTTTCATGAATTTCAGACGAGTTTTAGATTTACTAGAATTTAAAAACCAGGAATCTCACTGTTTGCGGCCGAGTGACGGTGGCAAGGTGTTTCACATTCATTCCCATTTCTTGCATGGGACCTAAGCATGAAACCAAGGACACAGATTTGAATTTTCAACCAATTTATATGCATTAGAGCATGTGCATGTAGTTCAAATTTGATTCATGCACATAAATGCATTGAAAACTCAATTAATGCCTAAAAATGTCCAAACGAACCCCGAAAAATCTCAAAAATTGACCCAACATTCCTATTGTTCTATGTTGACACTAGAAATTTTCTGAAAGCAATAAGAGGCAGCGGATATCGTTTCGTCCCCAAAGGTGGGACGTTCCCTACCGAAACTATCAGGCTTGTTGTGAGAACCTTTGATCTGTGAGAAGCATATCCCCAAACCTGCCCCAAATGGGACAACAAATTTACAACGGCATGTTGATGACGCTCCATGATAGCATGCCAAGTTTCATTTATTTCAGATGAGTTTTGGATTTAATAAAATTTAGAAACCGGGAATCTCAATGTTTGCGGCCGAGTGACAGTGGAAGGGTGTTTGACATTCATTCCCATTTCTTGCATGGGACCTAAGCAAGAAAACCAAGGACACATTTTGAATTTTCAACCAATTTATATGCATTAGAGCATGTGCATGTAGTTCAAATTTGAATTGTGCTCATAAATGCATTGAAAATGCAATTAATGCTTAAAAATGTCAAAATGAACCCGAAAAATCCCAAAAATTGACACAACACTCCTGTTGTTCTATGTTGACACGAGAAATTTTTTGAAAGCAATAAGAGGCAATGGATATCGTTTCATCCCCGAAGGTGGGACGTTCCCTACCGAAACCATCAGGCTTGTTGTGAGAACCTCTAGTTTGTGAGAAGCATATCCCCAAGCCTGCCCCAAATGGGACAAAAAAATTACCACAACATGTTGATGCCGCTCCATGATAGCATGCCAAGTTTCATGAATTTCAGATGAGTTTTGGATTTACTGGAATTTAAAAACCAGGTATCCTAATGTTTGCGGCCGAGTGACGATGGCAGGTTGTTTGACATTCATTCACGTTTCTTGCATGAGACCTAAGCATGCAACCAAGGGCACATATTTCAATTTTCAACTAATTTATATGCATTAGTGCATGTGCCTGTAGTTCAAATTTGAATTGTGCACATGGATGCATAGAAAACTCAGTTAATATATAAAAATGTCCAAGCGAACCCCAAAAACTCCCAAAAATTGGCACACCACTCATGTTGTTCTATGTTGACATGAGAAACATTTTGAAAGTAAGAAGAGGTAACATATATTGTTTCATCCCCCAAGGTGGCACGTACCCTACTGAAACCATCAGGCTTGTTGTGAGAGAAGCTCTGGTTTGCGAGAAGCTTATACCCACACCTGCCCCAAATGGGACAATATTTTTAGCACGGCATGTCGCTATCATTCCATGATATCATGTCAAGTTTCATGAATTTCAGACGAGTTTTCGATTTACTAGAATGTTAAAAGCATGTATCTCAATGTTAGCGGCTGCGCGACAGTGTCAAGGTGTTTCACATTCATTCTCATTTCTTGCATGTGAGCTAATCTTGCAAACAAGGATAAACATTTGATTTTGCAACCTGTTTTTATGGACTGAAGCATGTGCTTCAATTTTGAATTGTGCACCTGAAATGGCTAGAAAACCAATTTAATGTATAAAATTTCCAAACGAACCCTGAATAATTCCAATTTTTTTACGACACACATATAGTTGCATGTTCGCTGCAGATAAAAGGTCTAGCAATTCAAACACTGTCCATTGTCGCTGTGACCCCTTTATGTAATTCAAATCAAAATTAAAATTCAAGTAGATCCCGCACGGTTTATTATCACCAACCGTGTGAGATGCAGTACAAAATATCTTGGAGCACCGTTGGTGTATAGTACGCCTATGGCTTACGCGAGAAGGTGTGTCGGCTACAGTCCACAATCGGTGCGTTAAGCAGACTAGCTCGCTCCCCAAATATCATTTCACTATTATATCATCGCCGGTGAAAGATGGGGACGTGGACCCGCGTCGTGTGGGCAACTTCGGTGGCCCAGTCCGGCGAGAGCGCAGCCACAGCCGCCATCCGCTTGCTAACAAGGTGCATGAGCGCAGTTGTAATCTGCAACTGGGCAGCCAAGGCAGCCTAAGCGGCCGTTGTTGCTTCTCAGGTGGCGGCATCAACATCTGCCTCGGGGATAGCAGCTGGCGAGAGCGGCACAACAGTTATTCGTTCCACAGTGGCGGCCTTAGCCCTGACGGAGACCGCCCACGACCATGTCGAGGCCGCCCATGCCCAGCTCGTGGCGGTCACCACACAAATCGAACGAAGCTTCTCTGACAATGGTCGGCAACCCACGGCCAAAGAGTTGGCTATCGCCGAGAGCGTTTGAGCAGCCGTCCGTTCCTCTGCCACATACCTTGCAACAACAGAGCCCATCCAAGATCAAATCGCGGCCGCCCATGCCCAGCTCGTGGCGGCCTTTTCCAAGGAGATGGCAGACACGGATGGTGAGATGCTTGCCGAATATGGTGTGATGGATGCCATGGAGCTCCTTCCCCAGGAGACTATCGGGCGCGAGGTGGACATGGAGGAGGCAGCGGAGATCGATGAGCACCAGCCGTAGTAGTACTCTTTGTTTTGTTTAATTAAGAGCGCCAGTCTTTAATTTGCTACAGTAATTTTTAGGCCAGTTAGCTCTATTTAATTGTTGAACTTGCTCGATTATGAAGTGTGGGCGTGCTGTAGTCTCCTTTGTGTACCCAAATTATGTAATGACGTGGATGAGCACTGTAACCAGGGAAATTGGAACCAAAATTTTTGACGTTCAAACTCATCACACACGGGTTAAGCTACCTGAATCATTTGTGATGTTCACATATTGTACATAGTTCTGAATAAGGGACCATGTCTGATGACACTTTGTGCGCTAGTTTTTTCGCTGAAGCGATTACAAATTTTCGGCTTTCGCGGAAATATCTACCTCCCTGCCCCCTCCCTCTTACCAAGAGCCACATTTCCCCTATTTCTGCCTTCCTTTCCAAGTTGAAACCTTCACTCCTTGCTTGCAGTGCCGCCCCTCTTACTGGCGACCCTCCTTCACGTTGCTCGGCCTCGTCTATCCAGGCAGGTAATCCACACCAGGTCCCCATCCTCCTCCTCCTTCCACATCCCACATGCCCCGACCGCCGGCGACACCTTCCACCCAAATCACCGACCCCTCCACCAAATAAGCGCCGCCCTAAGCCATGGTGCATGTAGTATAGCCAGGAGCTCAAGGAGCATTTGGCAATGGAGAAGCAAATCATGGCCGCACGGGCGGATGAGGTCGTGATGGCTACCATTCATTTCGACCCCTAGATCTTGGAGGAGCGCCTTGCCATTTTCTAGCCACGCCGGCTAAGCATGCTCTACCCGTTGGGTGTGCTGCTCCTACCTTTCCTTAACAAATTCTAGTGAATTGTGCTATCTAAGTTTACCATGCAATCTGTTGCTCCTGCGTATACGTTCTATATGTCGTGCAGTGTGGTGCTCACTTATTAACTGTTTGGTTAATTAGTTGTCGTCTTCAGGTAACTATGGTTAATTAGTTGTCGTCTTCAGGTAACTGTTGGTTCAATTCTGCAAATGTGATGTTTAATTCTTCAGGCTACAATTTTTTATTGTCTTCCATGTGAGAAATAAATCGAATTTATCTTTACAAAATAACGAATACAATTGCTATATTTCCAAGTTGTCAAGCATGCTCGGTTTGGTTATACATTGTGCAATGTGATGCTCAGTTAACGTTTGGTTCATTTGTGTTGTGGTGTTTAGTTAAATTTTTGGTTCAATTCTGCAATGCAATATTCAATAGTTGTGGGTGCATTCTGTTATTGTATACCATGTGAGAAGTAAATAGAATTTGGCTATACTAAATACACGAGAAACAAATACAATTGTTGTATTTCCAAGTTGTTAAGCATGCTTGGTTCGGTTAACTGTCTGTTCTTCTATTAGGAGTATGTTATATTGTGCAATGTGGAGCTCAGTTAATGTTTGGTTCATTTGTTGTGGTGTTTAGTTAACTGCTTGGTTCAATTCTGCAACGCGATGTCCAATTGCCGTGGGTGTAATTTTGTATTGTTGTGCATGTGAGGAATAAATCAAATTTGGCTGGACTTAATACATGAGAACATATACAAGTGCTATATTTCCTAGTTCTTAATCATGCTTGGTTAGGGTAAATGGGTTTTCTATGTGGCTTGAATTAATCTGATGAATCTGCAATATGCTTATTTTTCATCAACATATTTACTGATAGCATGTGAACCCTTACTTAACCTGATGACTAACTACCTTATATGTGTTGCAGGGAAACAATGGGAAGCACTGAGGTTTACAATCGAGGTTAGCACATGCATGGTCTGTTGTCTAATAGCACATTATTGTGCAACTGCAGGAACCATTCTAATATTTAGGTTTTTAACAATTTGGTCTTGCACATGTAGGTCCTGTTGTCAGACGTTTTGACCCACTGTTCGACCCTTTTTGCATATGGGAAAATGAGTTGTCCATGAATATCATTCAAGTCAAAAAACTCAGAAAGATTGTTAGGATAAAGAAATTAGCGACAAAAAACAACTAGATCTTTATCTGCACAATGAAGAAGTCATCAATTCACTACAAGATGGTACTAACTATTATATCTTGCCTTTTTTTTATTTCTTTGCCCCATTTCCAATATAGAGAAGATATTTATGCACTTCCTTGTTTTCAGGCCTTTCCAAAGCAGTTCACTAATGATTACCTCTCAAACCACATCTATGGTCAGGAGGTGAGGAAGGTTTTCATCCAACACCCATGGTTCAATATTGAAGTGTTCTTGAAGAGGACGAAGGACGGACGGTCAATCATCCACAGGCACTGGTCTAAAGTTGCAAAGACCTTCAACATCAATGAAGGCTCAATATTCGCCTTCCGCTTCAGCAGTTTTCCCGATGAGATGCATCTGTATATGTACCATCTATGATGCTAATTTTGAAAGGTTCTAGATGTTGCATGTGAAATTTGGTGTTGGTGCAGCTGTGTAATGGGCTAGCTGAGTGGTGAAGCTATATAATGTTGTACTCTGGTGTATGTTAATTATGAAATCCTGCTTCCTTAATATGTGAATGAAATATATTATGTGTTTAATATGAATGTCAATTAAATTAATTAATGGATTATTAATAATAGGGAAATTAGCCTGATAATGGGGAATTAGCCTGCTAATTGGTTTTTGCTATTGCAAACGGTTATTGAGAAAACACCATGGGCGATGACCTAAGGCAACGCACACAGTTTCTAGGAATAAACCATGTTGGATCGATGAACAATCACACACGATATTCTCTTCAAAACTATTTGTGTTAGGCCACCTTGCACAAATGTTTACAGCATAAAAATTTTGTGTGATGGACAGCCTTTGCCACAGTTTCTTCTACGCACCGTGTGTGATGCATTCAATAATGCAAACGATAAAATTGTTAATATTGTGTGCGACGGGAATGCTATCACAAATGATTTAATGGGGAAAATTGTGTGTGATGTACCTACGAACGGAAAGGTTTTCCTTGCCGCGATTGTGTGGGATGTATATATGAACGGAAAAGTTTAGCGGGGACTGACTATGTGGGATGTACTTAGGACCAGAAATGATTTCAGTTGTATAATTGTATTTTTTAGCATAGCTGTACGTATAACCATATTTGCTCGCTCGTCGATCGGACATGACCTCATTTTGCCGAGCGTGTGTGACAGGAGGGCATATCCCCAACGATTTTTGGGTCATGTGGGAAGGACCCCCCTATGAAAGTGCAACTAATCCCTGTGTGGTTTTGGTAATTCTTAACAACATATAGTTAATTGAACTAATGTTCTTTCAAGATGATTATTTCAGAAAGTTCAATGATTGGCATGGCATGGACTAGAGATGTGCACCCCTCAAAATGCTCAGGACACATATTGGCAACAAGCTCAAGACTCTACATTTTTTCCATTTAAGTGATCCAAGATCACATTGAGTCATTAGGAAGGCCAACACTATCAAAAGGGGATGAGGTGTTGCTTAATAGCTTACTTGCTCAAAATGCTTAGTGATATGCTCCAAAACCCTCAACCACTTTCTCATTTCCACATATGTCCTAAACCTAAAAGTCAAACTCGGCCCCACCGATTTGATCTATCTGGCGCCACTGAGTTTAATTTGACATAGCCACTGCCACAAACCCTAGTCACTTGCTCAAAATGTTGTTTCCTTTTTGTAACATTTCGATCCCACCAAAATGAGCAAATCGGTCCCACCGAGTCTGCAATGCAAATTCACTATTTCCTCTTCGTAACATTTTGGTCCCACCGAAGTGAGCGAATTGGTCCCACCGAGTTTGCCTAACCAACTCTCTACGCGCCTATTATTGAAACCGGTCCCACCGAGTTCATGTGATCAGTCACACCGAGATTATGTTATGCCCTAACCCTAGCATATCGGTCCCACCAAGTTGACTGTGTCGGTCCCACCGAAAAGCCTAACGTTCATATTTTGACCTGAATCAGTTTGAACGAGTTTTACCATTCAGTCTCATCGAGTTTGGGAATCTGTGTGTAGCGGTTAGATTTTGTGTGAAGGCTATATATACCCCTCCACCCTTTCTTCATTTGTGGAGAGAGCTATCAGAATGTGCCTACACTTCCAGCATTCATTTTCTAAGAGAGAACCATCTACTCATGTGTTGAGACCAAGATATTCCATTCCAACCACAAGAAAATCTTGATCTCTAAACTTCCCCAAGTTGCTTTCCACTCAAATCATCTTTCCACCATAGCCAAATTTGTGAGAGAGAGTTGAGTGTTGGGGAGACTATCATTTGAAGCACAAGAGCAAGGAGTTCATCATCAACACACCATCTATTACCTTTTGGAGAGTGGTGTCTCCTAGATTGTTAGGTGTCACTTGGGATCCTCCGTCAAGATTGTGGAGTTGAACCAAGGAGTTTGTAAGGGCAAGGAGATCGCCTACTTCGTGAAGATCTACCCTAGTGAGGCAAGTCCTTCGTGGGCGATGGACATGGTGGGATAGACAAGGTTGCTTCTTCGTGGACCCTTCATGGGTGGAGCCCTCCATGGAATCGCGCAACCGTTACCCTTCGTGGGTTGAAGTCTCCATCAACGTGGAAGTACGATAGCACCATCTATCGGAACCACGCCAAAAATCTCCTATCAACATTGCGTTTGCTCCCTCCAAACTCCTCCAATTTACTTTTTTGCAAGTTGCATGCTTTACTTTCCGCTGCTCATATACTCTTTGCATGCTTGATTGAATTGTATCAAGATTGCTTAACTTGTGCTAAGTTGCTAAAATCTGCCAAGAACTAAAATTGGGAAAAGGTTAAGCTTTTATTTGGTCAAGTAGTCTAATCACCCCCCTCTAGACATACTTTCGATCCTACAAGTGGTATCAGAGCTTTGGTCTCCATTTGCCTTGATTTCCATAGCTTTGGTGATCATAGCCTTGGTTTCACAACCTAGGAGAGTATGGCGTCTAGCGAGGGAAATTACCACCGTAGAGGTCCTTACTTTGATGATACTAATTTTGCTAGTTGGAAACGTAAGATGGAAAATGCATATTCTTGGACATAACTCGACCATTTGGGCTATTGTGTGTATTGGTTTGCAAGGTGAATTCTTTGATGGGAGAGAACCAAATCACCGTGGGAGAATTGAAGATGTTGCAATACAATGCTCAAGCCCCGAAGAATTCAACAAAATCAGCCACCTTGAGAATGCAAAGGAAATTTGGGATACTTTGATTGATATGCACGAAGGTACTAACTCCGTCAAGGAATCCAATTTGGATGTGCTTCTAAGTCAACTTGACAAGTTCAAAGTGAAGGACGGTGAAGGTGTCGCTGAAATATACTCTAGGCTTGCTCTCATCACAAATGACATTGCCGGCTTAGGAAGTGAAGAGATGACCAGCAAATTCATCATCAAAAAGATCTTGAGAGCCTTGAATGGAAAATATGATACCGTGTGCACTTTGATCCAAATGATGCCAAACTACAAAGATCTCTAGCCAGCCGAAGTCATTGGAAGAATTGTTGCTCATGAGATGTCACTCAAGGATAAAGAAGAGCTTCACAACAAGTCTAGTGGTGCTTATAAAGCCTCATGTGATGCTCCTACATCATCAAATGAGAAACAAGCCTTCAATGAAGAACTGAGCTAAATGGTGAACTTCAACAAATTCTACAAGAGTAGAAGCAAGGAAAGAAGTTCCAAGTCAAGGTCCTACAATGACAAAAGATCTTCTAGTCGTGAGCAAAATTGCTACAATTGTGGAAGACCCAGACACTACTCCAATGAGTGTACAGCTCCCTACAAAAGAAGAGAAGATTCACCTAAAAGGAGAAGCAAAAGGGAAGAATCACCTCCAAGAGAGAGAAGGAGTAGAGATGATCGCTTTGAACGAAGAACCTCTCAAAGAAGCAAGGATTTGGAAATGAAGGACAAGTCATCAAGGAGCTACACAAAACGAAGACATCAAACTCATGTTGGTGAATGGGTATCCGGCTCCGACTCCGACCACCACTCCGAGAGAAGTTATCACTCTGACTCCGAATATACTCAAGATGAAGGTGTTGCCAGTCTAGCAATTGTGTCAACCAACTCCTATGATATATTTGATTCACCAAATGAAGGGACTGGGAGATGCTTCATGGCTAAAGGCCCCAAGGTAACATACCCCGAGTATGTTGATTTGAATAGTGATGAATATGACTTGCTAGGTGATGATGATTTACTTGTTAACAACTCTACTGATGAATACTATGATGAAAATACTATTAATCATGCTAATCAAGATGAAACGAATGACAATGATAAGAAGGAGATTGAGCGTCTAACTAAAGAACTAAGCACTCTTAAGCTAGCTCATGAAACTACTTTAGAAGATCATCGAGAACTTTTAAAAACTCATGAGAAGTTACGCTTCGAAAAGCTCAATCTTGAGCAAGAACATGGGTTCTTAAAAGCCATCAATGATGATCTTCGGAAGAAAAGTTCTTCTTACATTGCCAAGCATTTACTCTTGTCTACTTACATGCCACAAGTAAATTCTAGCAACCAAAACAAGAAAGATTCTTCTTCTAGTAGTAACAATAATCATGCTAAATCCAATATTGTTGCTTCTAGTAGTTCTCTTGATTCCACTAATGATTCTATTAGCCAAGTTACACTTGAGCAAGAAAATAGCTTATTGAAGGGAATTATAGAGAAAGATGTTTACAAGAGCCTTGCCGGAAGTAAGCAATTTGAGGAAATTGTACGCAAGCAAGGAAGGCACCGGAAGAATCAAGGTGTTGGTTTTGAACGAAAGTTCAATGGCAATGGAGTTGAGTGGGAATAAGATCAATACCCCAAGACAAAGTTTGTTCCTCAACAAGATAAATTTGATCCTGCTTCCTTCATGGGAACACAAGCTCAAGATGATCTTCCACCACAAGACCACAAGTTAAAAGGCAAGGACAAGCTTCAAGAGGAGATTGATGCATTTGAAGATGCTCCAAAGGCCTTGGTCAAGTGGGTTCCCATGACTACATCAAGTTCTACTTCATCAAGTACATCTGCAACCCCAAGGATTCCCATCAAGATGACGTGTATCCCGAAGAAGAAGAACTAGAGAGTTCTTGAGCGTGACTCCGCCAACATACTTCACTCATATTCATCTTGGCAAGGACAAGTGCAAACAACTTCCACATCTTGCACTAGTTCAAGGAGTCACAAACCCTCTTGTTGGTAAGACAAGGGACAAGGTAACATAATGCTTCCATCGACATCATCATGTTTGTGCTTTACTCTATGTCTATGGATATCATTGTTTGTTCCTTGTGGGACTAACCCATGTAGGTATTGAAAGTGCAACTCAGTCTGATGGATTGCTTCAAATGATATACATCAAAAATGAGCATCCACATCTTCAACATCTACATGAAGTCATCGTCAACAAAACCCAAGGTTAGTTCATCCCTCTTAGGGGGGGGGGTATCACATCTAGGGGGAGCTTTACTCTAAGAATTAAGCTAAAGCAACTCTAATGGTGTGAACACAACTATGCTTTATGTAAAAGTGGTAACCCCACTTGTGCTTAAACGATGAGTATGACCTATGATCAAATGTTTTCATTTGACTCCTAAGTCAATATACTCATACATAGATGACCTAGTCATCGCCAGTTGCTTGATAGATGCTAGAGTGATTGTGCATGCTTTGCCACATATTTCATTTCGCATTTTATTGTGTGAGCATGTTGGTTGCATACTTTTCTCATTCGAGGACATCCATTTGTTGCTTTGATTGTTTGGATCTTCTTCTTTTGCCAAATGGATGGACAAGAATGCCTAAGAACTTCCTCTAGCTATCTATGCTTTTATCGTCTCGAACTCTTTTCATGCTACATCACAAATTTTGATCTAAGTCAAATTCAAACCTTCTGGGTGAGGAGCACTCGAAATCCCGATTTGTCATAGACTTAAACATCCAAAACCTCTCTGTGTATTTTGGTCTGACCGATTCATCCATTTCGGTCACACCGAGTTTACTGGGTTGATCAAGCTTTCAATCTCGGTGCAACCAATTAGAAATCTTTGGTCCCACCGAGTTGCAGTAACCGCTTGCGATTCTGCATATTAGTGCCACCGAGTTGTTCCACTCGGTCACACCGACAATGCCAAGATATATATACTGACGGGGCAAATTTTGGAAATTCCTCCTAAACCTCTTCGCCCGGGCGTGTCCTTCTTTGCCGCCTCGGGTCTCCGGATCGTCTTCTCATCGCCAATGACCCCCCGCCGATCGTCTCCGCCGCCGTCAACAGAAATCCTCCCCTCCGTTGCCACCGTAGCGAGCTCATCGCCAAGCTAGGGTATGAGCTCAACACTTTGTGCTTTCTTTTAACACTGATTCTTAGCACAAGGGCAATGCCATGTTTCTTTCCAAGTATGACATTGATCTATTCATAGAAAACATCCTTTATATTAGTTTTGAATTGAAAATTTAGGGTTAGGTTTCCGCCAGACTAATCTCGGACCGACCGAATTGTAGAAATCGGTCTCACCAATTTGGCTTAGGCCATTGCACATGTGATTTTTGGTCTGACTGAAAATTGCAAATCGGGTGTGACCGAGATCAGGACTTTGTGAAACCTAGCAAACTCGGAGTCACCGAACTGTGTCTCGGTTTGACCGATTCCACTAGTTTAGACTCCAAAGTTGCCTTAGTGTCATCGAGTTTTACAAATCGATATCTCCAAAATGCTTCCTGTAGAAAACTAAAACTAAGTTTTTGACTCATTCTTTTTGCAAAACTCTGCACTTTGTGATGCTCATCTACTCTATCTCATCTACAATTATTCACAGGGTCGGCTCTCAGTTTGCAGTGCAGTATGTCTAATCAAAGTGACAGTCAGAACAAGTCAGAGGAGCAGATGGACTTGAGGGAGGGCACTAGTCCCTCTGGCAGCTATGATGAAGGTAGAAGGAGCACACCAAGCCACCTTCCTAAGGCTCAGACTAGGCAGAGGAAGAAGAAAACTTCAGACTCTGAGGATGAGGATTTTGAGATTGAAGAAGTCAGCTCAAAGAAGAGGGTGATAAAGAAGGAATATGTTGATGCTGCTTCTACCAAGCCAGGTCAGCACAAGAAAGCACCTACCAGGAGAGTGCCAATGTCTAACGCTAGGGGATTAACTCAATAGACTATGGTATTTACACTTGAGCCCAGAAAGGGTGAAGATGGCAAGAAGAGGGTCAAGAAAACAACTGCTAGAGTAGTTGGAAATCCATCTATGAGGAGAGACTCTGCTAGTGAGGAGGAAGAGGAAGAAGAGGATGCTGCACCAGCACCTCCTGCTAAGTCCCAAAAGCTGATGGGGGATGCCATCAAGTCTGGGGTTGCTCCTTCAAATCCCAAGACAGCCCCAAAGCTCCAGCTCAAGCCTCCAAGATTGCACCTAAGAGAAGCACCAGGAACATCCCTGCTGTAGAGAAGAACAAGGCCCCAGTGCCTAAAGTTGAGGAAGAAGATGCTGAAGCCCAAGTGCTCAGGAAACTCAAGCAAAAAAATCCAGACCATGATGACAATCATCCAGTGGCTGAGAACATGAAAGAAAGGAAAGATGCAGGTCTCAGATTGTGTAGACAAGCTGATCCATATGAAGTGAGGAGAAGGACAGCTATGGACTATAGATTCCACACCAAAGAACAACAAAAAAAATATGAAACAGTGTTGCTTGACAAGAAGCCCATTGTGAGTGATATGAAGTGGGTTGATTGGAAGTATATTGATGAGAATGAAGACCATTTCCCAAGAGTGCATGAGAGCTTTAAGCTCAATGGTGTTGACAAGTTTGTGGGTTAAAAGTTGACCAAATGGAATGATGAGCTCATTGTGCAGTTTTATTCTACAACTCATTTCTATCCAGATGGAAAAATTGTGTGGATGACTGAAGGTACAAGGTACCAGTCTACTGTGGATGAGTGGGAAAAGCTTATAAAAGCCCCAAAGGAGCATGAGAAAGACATTGATGTCTATGCTGAGAAAAAGAAAGATCACAACTCCATGGCAAATATGTACGAGGAAATATCTGCCAAAGCTTTGGAGACTCACAAGGTAGGCTTAGTGTATTACTTGATGTCTAGATTGGCCACTATGAACACCATATTGAGGCACACCTTGTTGCCCAAATCAGGAGATTACAAGATGATCAGAGGCCATTCCATCAATCTGCTTCAGATGTTTGATTTGCCCCAGAAGTTCAAAGTCATGAGTTTGATTGTTGAGACAATCAAGAGAACAGCTGCTGACCAGAAGAGGTCATGTGGGTATGCTCCACACATACAAATGTTGATCAACTCCAGATTCCCAAGGGAGTGTACTTGTTGGACAAAGAGCATCTGCCCTTGAAGCCTGACTTTGAGGACAACAATGTTATCATGACTGCTCAAGATCCAACACTGTTTTCATTCTTATTATCATTTGTCGAAGCTTTGATCTATATGTTGTCATCAATTACCAAAATTGCAACTAATCCCTGGGTGGTTTTGGTAATTCTTAACAACATATAGTTCATGGAACTAATGCTCTTTCAAGATGATCATTTCAGAAAGTTCAATGATTGGCATGGCATGGACTAGAGATGTGGACCCCTCAAAATGCTAAGGACACATATTGGCAACAAACTCAAGACTCTACATTTTTTCATTTAAGTGATCCAAGATCACATTGAGTCATTAGGAAAGCCAACACTATCAAAAGGGGATGAGGTGTTGCTTAATAGCTTACTTGCTCAAAATGCTTAGTGATATGTTCCAAAACCCTCAACCACTTTCTCATTTCCACATATGTCCTAAACCTAAAAGTCAAACTCGGCCCCACCGATTTGATCTATCTGGCGCCACTGAGTTTAATTTGACATAGCCACTGCCACAAACCCTAGTCACTTTGTTTCACCGATAGGGATCTCGGTCTCACCTAGATGGGGATTGCAAACTCACTGTTTCCTTTTTGTAACATTTCGGTCCCACTGAAATGAGCGAATCGGTCCCATCGAGTCTGCAATGCAAATTCACTGTTTCCTCTTTGTAACACTTCGGTCCCACCGAAGTGAGCGAATTGGTCCCACCGAGTTTGCCTAACCAACTCTCTATGTGCCTATTGCTGAAATCGGCCGGTCCCACCGAGTTCATGTGATCGGTCACACCGAGATTACGTTATGCCCTAACCCTAGAATATCGGTCCCACCAAGTTGACTGTGTTGATCCCATCGAAAAGCCTAACATTCATATTTTGACCTAAATCAGTCTGGCCGAGTTTTACCATTCGGTCTCACCGAGTTTGGGAATCTGTGTGTAACGGTTAGATTTTGTGTGGAGGCTATATATACCCCTCCACCCTTTCTTCATTTGCGGAGAGAGCTATCATAACGTGCCTACACTTCCTGCAATCATTTTCTAAGAGAGAACCACCTACTCATGTGTTGAGACCAAGATATTCCATTCCAACCACAAGAAAATCTTGATCTCTAGCCTTCTCCAAGTTGCTTTCCACTCAAATCAACTTTCCACCATAGCCAAATATGTGAGAGAGGGTTGAGTGTTGGGGAGACTATCATTTGAAGCACAAGAGCAAGGAGTTCATCATCAACGCACCATCTATTACCTTTTGGAGAGTGGTGTCTCCTAGATTGGTTAGGTGTTACTTGGGAGCCTCCGTCAAGATTGTGGAGTTGAACCAGGGAGTTTGTAAGGGCATGGAGATCGCCTACTTTGTGAAGATCTACCCTAATGAGGCAAGTCCTTCGTGGGCGATGACCATGGTGGGATAGACAAGGTTGCTTCTTTGTGGACCCTTCGTGGGTGTAGCCCTTGGTGGACTCGCACAATGGTTACCCTTCATGGGTTGAAGTCTCCATCAACATGGATGTACGATAGCACCACCTATCGGAACCACGCCAAAAATCTCCATGTCAACATTGCGTTTGCTCCCTCCAAATTCCTCCCATTTACTTTCTTGCAAGTTGCATGCTTTACTTTCCGCTGCTCATATACTCTTTGCATGCTTGCTTGAATTGTATCAAGATTGCTTGACTTGTGCTAAGTTGCTAAAATCTGCCAAGAATTAAAATTGGGAAAAGGTTAAGCTTTTATTTGGTCAAGTAGTCTAATCACCCCCCCCCCTCTAGACATACTTTCGATCCTACACCCTATCGCCCACACTCACTAGGTGACAGTTCTGAACACCATCGCGGAAAGGGGTTAAAAACCATTTGTATAGCACCTCGTTGTACCAGTGGTAGCTTGTAATTTACTCGTGTGCTTCACTTATATCCTATGAGTAATTGTTGAATGAATTGAATATCATGAAGTTGAAATTATATGTTCATATCATGCCGAGTGGTAGCTTCACATTGGGTTTAGAAAATGAAATCTTCTAAAGCTTGACAATCAGAATATTGGTCATACAAGCAATTCATGAATGATTAGTGGAAGGAAGAGAATTTTCATAGGCAAATACACTATCTTGGAAATCTTTTGTGATTGTGATCCCCCATCAAAATATTATATGCCAAAATTGTTGATGTTGGACAAGGAAGACAACGTAATGATTTATGTTTGTTCATATCCACATAGAAGTTATATTGTCATAAATATTTCAACATATGGTGCTTGCCCCCCATCTTTGCTAGCCAAAAATTCCTCACCAAGTAGAATACTACTTGTGCATCCAAAAACACTTAAACCCAAATCTTATTTTCAAGAGTCCACCATACCTGCCTAAGGATTGAGTGCAATAAGGCAATAAAAATTGCTTATAAAAGTGTTAGATCATTTAATGTAAGGGAAAATTGAGCGTTGTACGAAGTTGTGATGGCGAAGAATAAAAGCGACAGACTGCATAATAAAGGTTGCCATCATAAGGGGTAATATAACCTGACGTTCTCTTGCACTAAGGGATTGAGCATACAAACAAAAAGCGCATGGCAACCTCTGCTTCCCTTTGCGAAGGGCCTATCTTTTACTTTTATGTATTTACTTTCATGCAAGAGTCAAAGTTTTTCTCCCAATTCCTTTTTATTTTTCTCTTTTGGCAGCATTATGTGGTGAGGAAAGATCTAGGCAGATATATCCAGTTGGATATGGGTAGCATGAGTTATTATTTTTGACATCACCCTTGCAATTGTTTGGTGACTAAGAATATAGGCTGTTGAGTTTCAAGAGAATTCATTATTTGAACCTTAACATGTGAATTGGCTGCTACTTTACCATGACAAGTCTTATGAGAAAATTTGTTGTTATGATGCTAGGAAAAGTGATTGAAATTATCATTGATCAAATTTATGCACTTTGCTAGCATTCACACTTTATAAAATTATTTCTTTTATCATTACCTACTCGAGGACGAGTAGGAATTAAGCTTGGGGATGCTGATACGTCTCCAACGTATCTATAATTTATGAAGTATTCATGCTATTATGTTATCATTCTTGGATGTTTTACAATCATTTTATAGCAAATTCATATCATTTTTTGGGACTAACCTATTGACCCAGTGCCCAGTGCCAGTTGCTATTTTTTGCTTGTTTTTTACATCGGAGGAAATCAATATCAAACGGAGTCCAGACACCGCGAAACTTTTTTGGATTTTTTATGGACCAGAAGACCACCAATGGGCCAGAGCAGCACCTGGGGGGTGCCCCGAGGGGGGCACACACCACCAGGGCACGCCTGGGCCCCCAGGCGCATCCCTGTAGGTTGTGCCCACCTCGGTGGCCTCCCGCACCCCCTCTACGCCCTATAAACTCTCAAATATTCCAAAAACCCTTGGGGAGAACCTAGATCAGAAGTTCCGCCTTCGCAAGCCTCTGTAGCCACCAAAAACCAATCGGGAGCCCGTTCCGGCACCCTGCCGGAGGGGGAGATCAGCACCGGTGGCCATCTTCATCATCCCGATGGCCACCACGATAACGAGGGAGTAGTCCACCCTCGGGGCTAAGGGTTTGTACCAGTAGCTATGTGTTTAATATCTCTCTCTCGCACTCGATCTTGAGATGTCACAATCTTGATATATCATGGGCTTTGTTAACATAGATGGATCATATGATGTTTCTACCCTCTCTACTCTTGTTGTGATGAATTGAATCTTTACCCTTAGAAGTTTTGTCATGTCGGATTGAATGTTTAGATTTGAGAACACATGATGTATGTCTTGCGGTATGAATACTTGAGGTGGCAATGGGGTATCATATTGATTCACTTGATGTATGTTATGGCACTCAACTTGCGTATTCCCGCTGTGAGATTGGGGTAATCCATGCATAGGGGTTGATGCATGTTTTTATTATCTTTTCTCTGATAGAAACTTTGGGGTCCCCTTGTGGTTCTTTGTGTGGATTGAATATTATGATCATGAAGTTGTTTGATGCATATCATAGAATTAACTCACAGATAGTTGTTGTGATATTGGAGTATCTAGGTGACATTAGAGTTGGTTGATGTGTGTCATATGGTGTTATTTTAGTATGAACTCTTGGCTAGATTGATCGGAAAGAATAGCTTTGTGTTATTTTAGTATGAACTCTAGGATAGATTGATCAGAAAGAATAGCTTTGAGGTGGTTTTGTACCATACAAACAATTCCTATCTTTTGTTCTCCGCTAATAGGAACTCGGGAGTGATTCTTTATTGCACTTTGAGGGATAATCATATGATCCAACTATGTTAGCATTGTTGAGAGATTGCACTAGCGAAAGTACGGACCCCGGGCCTCATTTTCCATCATTGCAATACCGTTTGTGCTCTGTTTTACTATTTACTACCTTGCTGTTTTTTATTGTTCGCACTACAAAAACTCATATCAACTATCCATACTACACTTTTATCACCATCTCTTCGCCGAACTAGTGCACCTATACAATTTGCCATTATATTGGGTGTGTTGGGACACAAGAGATTTCTTGTATTTGATTGCAGGGTTGCTCGAGAGAGATAATCTTCATCCTACGCCTCCCACGGATTGATAAACCTTAGGTCATCCACTTGAGGGAAAATTGCTACTGTCCTACAAAACTCTGCGCTTAGAGGCCCAACATGAGTCTACAAGAACAAAGTTGCTTAGTAGACATTAGTAGCCCAATCCTTTTGAGGCAAAGGACATGCCAAAATGGTCTCTTATGATAAGTAAAGTGTTCTTGAGGGTACATAGGAATTTCATCTAGTCACTTTCATCATGTTGGTTCGATTCGTGTTCGCTACTTTGATAATTTAGTATGCAGGTGGACCAGTGCTTAGGTGTTGTTCTTACTTGAACAAACCTCCTACTTATGATTAACCCCCTCACAAGCACCCGCAACTATGAGAAAAGTATTAAGAGTAAATTCTAACCATAGCATTAAACTTTTGGATCCAATCGGTCCCTTGCGGAATAGCGCATAAATTAGGGTTTAGGCTTCTATCACTCTCGCAACCCATCATCTAATAACTGCTCCACAATGCATTCCCTTAGGCCCAAATATGGTGAAGTGTCATGTAGTCTATGTTCACATGACACCACTAAGGGAATCACAACATACATATCATCAAAATATCGAATACATATCAAGTTCAAATGATTACTTGCAACATGATTTCTCCCGTGACCTCAAGAACAAAAGTAACTAATCACAAATGATAATCATGCTCAAGATCAAAGGGGTATTAAATCGCATAATGGACCTGAACATATAATCTTCCACCAAATAAACCATATAGTAATCAACTACAAGATGTAATCAACACTACTAGTCACCCACAAGCACCAATCTATAGTTCCGGTACAAAGATTGAACACAAGAGATGAACTAGGGTTTGAGAGGAGATGGTGCTGTTGAAAATGTTGATGGAGATTACCCTCCCCAAGATCGGAGGGTTGTTGGTGATGATGATGATGATGATTTCCCCCTCCTGGAGGGAAGTTCCCCCGGCGAAATCGCTCCGCCGGAGGGCAAAAGTGCTCCTGCCCAGGTTCCGCCTCGAGACGACAGTGCTTCGTCCTGAAAGTCCTCTCCGCATTTTTTCTAGGTCAAAATGACTTACATACTAGAAGATGGGCACCGGAGGTGGGCTGAGGGGAGCACAACCCACCATGGCGCGCCTGGGCTCCCTAGCGCGCCCAGGTGGGTTGTGCCCACGTGGTGGACACCCCTGGTACTTATTTGCTCCAATAATTCTCATTTATTCCATAAAAAATCCTCGTGTAGTTTCAACTAATTCCAGGTTGTGCAGAATAGGTAGCCTGGCGTAGCTTTTTCAGGTCCAAATTTTTAGCTGCCGGAATTCTCCCTCCTTGTGTAAACCTTGCAAATTATGAGAGAAAGGGCATTAGATTTACTCCAAAAAGCATTATTATGCATAAAAACAATATAAATAATAGTAGGTAAATATGATGCAAAATGGACGTATCATCCCCCTCTCCGCGTCGCTAGTCCGAGCCCTTCCACCTCCTCCCTCTCTTGCTTCGGCACTCCACCATGGTCCGGAGCCAGATCGCCTACTATGCCATGCTGACGCCAGAGCACCGCTATGAGATCCCGCAGCAGATCCGGGCGAGGGAAGCCGCACGCACCGCCCGCATCACTGTCGGGCTACCTACAGACTCGTCGGAGCCAGAGGAGGAGGAGGAGGAGGAGGAGCAGGGTAGGAGGAGCAGGAGAGGAGGAGGAGGAGGAGATGGCTCCAATGGAGGTGGAGGAGGCGGCGGAGGAGGAGGATATGGCTGCAATGGAGGTGGAGGAGGCGGAGGAGCCAGACCAGCAGGTGTCGCCCTTCAATATGGAGCAGGCTGAGGCGGAGTTCGCCATCGCCTAGTCCAACAAGATGACCAAGCAGCAGGCCATCCTGGAGTCCATCCAGGATTAGGCCTATGTGGAGACCAACCGGGCATTCCTCCGGCGGGAGCAAACGGAGACCGACGCGTTCTTTGCCGTGCTCGACGCGGAGATAGAGGCGGAGGTGGCTGGAGCGGAGCAACCGGAGGAGCCAAAGATGCAGCTGTCGCCCATGCTGGTAGAATTGGGCACGGAGATCATCGTGATCTCCGACGAGGAATAGATAGGATCAACGTGGTACGTAGATTCTACTTCTTTGCATGTCTTTGTATGGATATTAGGAATCTAGTATGAGATATCCGGATGCAAGAAGTGCAATTTAAGACATGCTCGGTCACTGTCCACGGACGCGCCCGGGCACGTCTGAGGGAGTCCTGGATTAGGGGTCCTCGAATAGCCGGACTATATGCTTTAGCCGAACTGTTGGACAATGAAGATACAAGATAGAAGACTTCGTACCGTGTCCGAGTGGGACTCTCCTTTGCGTGGAAGGCAAGCTTGGCGATTCGGATATGTAGACTCCCTTCTCTGTAACCGACCTGATGTAACCCTAACCCCCTCTGGTGTGTATATAAACCGAATGGTTTAGTCCGTAGGACAAGGACAATCATAATCATAGGCTAGCTTCTAGGGTTAGCCTCTACGATCTCGTGGTAGATCAACTCTTGCAATACTCATATCATCAAGATCAATCAAGCAGGAAGTAGGGTATTACCTCCATAGAGAGGGCCCGAACCTGGGTAAACATCGTGTCCCCCACCTCCTGTTACCATTAGCCTTAGATGCACAGTTCGTGACCCCCTACCCGAGATCCGCTGGTTTTGACACCGACATTGGTGCTTTCATTGAGAGTTCCACTGCGACGTCAAAGATAAGGTTGATGGCTCACCTTGTTATCAAGGACAACATCATCTCAGGGGGAGCCTTGGCCTCAGACCAAACCCTCCGACAGGGCGGTTTTATTATGGTCACACATTCGGTCGTCAAGGCCATGATGACCTCTCGGGTCATCAAGAATCGTCTCTGCATCATCTCGGAACATGCCGAGCAGATGGATCCGACGGAGCTATCGTCTTTGAACGAGCTCTTAGATCGCATCGCCGCCCTGGGAGTCGCTACGGACTACGGCCGGATTGGGCTTAAACCCGATCAGAGGGAGATTAACTCTCCGCCGGTCACCCATCAAATAGCGGTGGTGGAGGAGCAACGCAATAACTCTCCTCCCATACTAAGGATGGACTATGTCCGGATTACCGAGCTCACCGAGACGGATACCCGTTCATGGGAAGACATTCCCCAAGTCCCGGACTTAGAACCGGACTGTGGGCCCGAAAAATTGGGTAACATCCCGGAAACCGAATCATTAAGTTTCTGGGTCCCAGATCGGGTCAGGGTTCGGATTTAATTCGACCCACCCACCCAGATATAAGCGATCTTTCCCATATCATACAACAATCCCAAGAGAAAGTACATCACTTTTGGCCAGATTCCTCCTTGTAATGAACAAGGTTAAGGATTGTCGCGAGGAAGACGCAATCTCATTCTTTTGCAGAAATTACACGGACAAGGGAATCCTTAACGCCATAAAACACCATCGCATATCACACTTCGCTGACTTGGTGGCCATAGTACAGAAGTACTGCGCAATGGAAAGCGCCTGGAAAACTCAGGCAACATTTTGGGACCCACTTGCTCTCACTAAACCCCTTGTCTGAACAAAAAGGGTGTACCCCCACAGGACACCCGATCCAATCACGAAGAAACCGAAGCCCACTACAGGGCGCGGAACCATGTTGGAGGGATGGCTCAATAGGCCATGTAAAATACACACCACACCGGATACAGTACCAACACATAGCCTTAGAGCATGTTGGATACTTCGGCAGGTGGCCAAGAGCGGCGAGGATCTCCTCATCAACAACACCGTAGAGCATCATCCCACCAAACAAAACAATACAATCTTGACAGTCTTCGAGACTTTCGCCTCGAATAACAGGCGCAAGAGAGCACTCCGAAGCCTTGCCAAAGTTTGCCAAATCGCAACAGTAAACCCTTGGAACGACACGGCCATAACTTTCAACACCAATGACGAACCGCAATTTAGAACAGTCCGGGCACCAGCCGCTTTGGTCCTTAGTCCAATCGTGGACGGCTTCCGGCTTACCAAAGTGCTCATGGACGGTGGCAGCGGATTAAACCTCATCTACGAGGAAACTCTCAACAAAATGGAAATAGACAGGAGCCGCATTGAGCAAAGCAGCATAACCTTCCGAGGAATTATTCCCAGTCGGGAGGCACGATGTGCGGGAATAATCACACTAGATGTGGTATTCGGCGCGCGGAGAATTACAGGTCCGAAGAGATAACATTCCAAGTGGTCCCTTTCAGCAGTGGATACCACGCCCTCTTAGGGCGAGACACATTCGCGAGCTTCCAAGCTATACCCCATTATGGGTACATGAAGCTCAAGATGCCCGGGCCCAATGGAATCATCACCCTTGCCAGTGATCCGTACATAGCACTCCACGCCAAAAATAAAACCGCCGCTCTGGCCCTTGAGGCACTATCCGAAGCCCTCATGGCTGAAGAATTAACTGCATTACGCTCCATAGTGGAAAGGGACGATGTGATACTCGATAAATGATCCAAGTCCACCTCCTTTAAACCAGCGGACGAAATAGTCAAATTCCAAGTCCATCCAACAGACTCCACAAAGACGGCATCCATCGGGGCACAGTTGAACCCCACAATCGACGCCGCACTGGGAGCATTTCTACGCGAGAATTGGGACATCTTCGCTGGCACCCTTCAGACATGCCAGGAATCCCACGCAGGCTGGCCGAGCATAGCCTCAACATATTGAAGGGATATAAACCGGTCAAGCAGACACTACGACGCTTTTTTGAACCCAAACGACAAGCTATGGGAGAGGAGCTAGCCAAGCTACTCGAAGTCGGATTCATCAGAGAAATAAAACACCCGGATTGGCTAGCAAACCTAGTGATGGTACCAAAGAAGGACACATCATGGCGCATGTGTGTCGATTTCAAAGACCTCAACAAGGCCTGCCCCAAGGATCCCTTCCCTCTCCCCCGCATTGATCAGATCATCGATGCTACCGCACGACACGACACACTGTGTTTCCTCGACACATACTCCATATACCATCAAATAAAGATGGCAGAGTCGGATCAAGCCACAACGGCATTCATCACCCCATACGACCCCTTTTGCTTCAACACTATGCCTTTCGGGCTTAAAAATGTCGGGGCCACCTACCAACGCATGATTCAAACATGCCTGGAGAAATAAATCGGCAAAATAGTTGAAGCATATGTGGACGACGTGGTCATCAATACCAGACATGTCGAGTCTTTAATAGACGATCTCAGGCTCACATTTGACAACCTCAGAACATATGACATCAAGCTCAATCCGGAAAAATGTGTTTTCGGTGTTCCCGCCGGAAAGCTGCTGGGCTTCATCGTTTCCAATAGAGGAATTGAAGCAAACCCGGCCAAAATCCGAGCTTTGTCATAGTTGGCTACCCCAACAGATCTCAAAAAAATCCAGAAACTAACTGGATGCGTGGCAACCTTAAGCCGCTTTATCTCCAGATTAGGAGAAAAGGCACTGCCACTCTATCGCCTTCTTCGATGCACCGAACACTTCGAGTGGACAGATGCAGCGACGGCCGGACTGGAAGAAATAAAGGCTCTTCTGGCAAGCAACCCAATCCTGGCTGCACCAAACATTGGCGAACCCATGTTGCTATACATAGCCGCAACACACCAACTTGTGAGTGCAGTGCTCGTCGTCGACCGAGAGGAGGACGGACACAAGTTCCCACTTCAAAAGCCGGTATACTGTGTATCCACTATCCTCACACCATGCAATTCTCGGTACCCCCATTATCAAAAAAATAGCATACGCGGTCTTCATGGCATCCCGAAAACTACGACACTACTTTCAAGAGTGTTCAATCACGGTGGCCTCTGAAGTACCACTCAATGACATAATAAACAACTGCGATACAACGGGCCGGATTGCTAAGTGGGCCATCAAGCTCCTCCCATTCGACATCACATAAAAACCACGGCAGGCCATCAAATCACAAGTACTGGCCGATTTTGTCGCCGAAAGGACATAGGCCGAACTCCCTAAAGAGTACGGCACATACTCCAATTGGATCATGCACTTTGACGACTCTAAAATGCTGGCAGGTCTGGGAGCAGGCGTTGTCCTAACATCCCCCACTGGAGATACTGTCCAATACATACTCCAAATATTATATACAAACTCCAACAATGCAGCCGAATACGAGGCTCCGTTGCATGGTCTTCGGATGGCTGTCTCCATGGGCATTCAACGCCTGGAAGTGCGTGGGGATTCAAAGCTACCAATATCTCAAATAAATGGAGACTTCAATGCCAAAGATCCGAAAATGGCGGCTTATCGAAATGTCGTCCTTAAAATGTCAGCTCGATTCGAGGGGCTCAAATTCCGTCATGTGGTTCGAGAAAACAATCAAGCGGCGGATGTTCTCGCTCGCATTGGCGCTAATCGTGACCCAATCCCACCTAACATCTTTTTGGAAAGGCTTTTTAAGCCATTCGTGGTGTGGCAAGGGGAGACCGGCAATACTAGTCCGGATCCGAACACAATCCCAGATACTGAAAACACTGACATAGTCGGGGGCTCTGCCACCTAAATAACACCCTCGGCCCATCTCATCATGGTTGTCATCGCCCCATGGACAGAACCTTTCTTAGCCTACCTTAATAGGCAAGAACTCCCTGAGGACCAAAATGAGGCACGCTGCATAGTTCAGCGCTCTAAAGCCTACAAAGTCCATGAGGGAGAGCTCTATAAGAAAAGCTCTACTGGAGTACTTCAAATATCTCCGAGGAGGAAGGGCGACAACTCTTGGCTGAAATTCATGCCGGACTCGGCGGTCACCACGCCGCAGCTCGGGCCCTTGTAAGCAAGGTCTTCCGTACATGTTTCTATTGGCCGACGGCCTGAGCAGACGCACAGGGCCTCGTCCAACATTGCGTCGGATGCCAGCTTTTTGCCAACCAAAGCCATATGCCGCCCACCGCCCTCCAAACAATCCCCATAACCTGGACTTTTGTGGTCTAGGGGCTCGATATGGTCGGACCCCTTAAAGGGGGAAGCCATAAGAAAAAATATATGTTGGTCATGTGGATAAATTCACCAAATGGATAGAAGCCAAACCTGTTAAAATGGCCGAATCCGGACCAGTGATAGACTTCACATCGGGTGTCGTACACCGTTATGGTGCCCTCCACAGCATCATCACCAATAACGGCTCCAATTTTACAGCCGATGAGGTGAAAACTTGGTGCGGCAACTTGGGCATTAAGCTCGATTACGCCTCTGTCTATCACCCTTAAACAAACGGTCAAGTCGAATGTGCCAACGATCTTATTATGAGCGGCATTAAACCCAGACTAGTGCAATCCTTAAAAGAATCAGACACGCACTGGGTCGAGGAGCTTGACTCCGTACTCTGGGGGCTGCGGACCATGCCGAATCGCACTACCTGATATACACCCTTCTTCATGGTGTATGGCGTAAAGGCTGTCTTGCCCTGCGATATTATTCATGACTCACCTCGAGTGCGCATGTATGAAGAGAGAGAAGCCGAGCTGGATCGGCAGGACAATTTAGATGCCCTGGAGGAGGAGCGCGATGTCCCAAAAGCCCGTTCCGCATAATATCAACAACAGGCTTGCAGGTATCAAAGCAGAGACGTACGAGCCAAAACTTATAATATTGGCGAACTCATTCTATGCCTACCGGAGAAGAAAAAGGACAAGCTTAAGCCCAAGTGGGAGGGTCCCTTCATCATTGATAAAGTTCTCACCGGAGGAGCGTACCGCCTGCGTGATGCAGCAGATAATCGACTCGAGCCAAACCCATGGAACGTGGGCAGACTCCGAAGATTCTACGCCTAGCGCCGAACTCTTTGTTCGTCTCCTTCCCTCTGTTCCTTTTTACTTACTTTTCAGTTATATACTCTCCCTTCTCTTTTATATCCCTAAAAGCTTTAGTGTGACTCAATTACACACTTGTGACGCACTAATCTTCAAGTATGTGCGCTCGTTATACCTGGGGGCTTCTTATACAGAAGCTTAATATAATTATCTTCCGGGCTTCACGCCCATTGCATATGTGTCTCTTTTCCATATGCACCTTTTAATCACCATTATATGCATTGATATGACTTAAGTTTTGGCCAAGCTGGGTTGCCTAGCTCTTGTGTTTATGCCCTACATTCCCGTTAATTCGGCTAGGGCATAAGGGGAGCACCTCTGCGATTGTTACTGTTGGGTCCTACAGATGTGTACCTCAGACTGGGTGAAGCCGAAAGCTAGCGTTCTTAAGGGAATATTCGGTTGGTGAACTAAAGATGTTTTTTGCCTATCACAATACAAACCCCCAGATGTTTTCATATATTGCGCTCTTGACAGCATTTCGGACATGCACATTAATGCATGCGTACCCAGGAAAAGGAACCCTTAACGGAACTATTCTCTCTGGAAGATGTTTCTTACTATCCATGTAATATAACATAACTAGTTGGGTACTTATCTATTCAAGCAATTATGACCCCTACGCCTGGTTTCCACGCGTACCCCAGTTTATATAACCGAGCGGGTATTCGTAAACACTCCGGATTGTTGAGTCAGGAGGTTGAAGCGAAAAGGTCCGCCATGACAAATGATTTACAATCCGGCTAGGGACAAAATATGTCCATTGAAGTACATGGTCACTTTGAGTCAAACACTTCTTCTTCTATGCCATCCAACAGGCTGTCTAGTCTACAGTCCTGTTGGGAATATTTTGTGGCTAATCCTACCTGGTTATATACCAGACTAACGGGGATTTCTTTCCCATGTGACCCTACAGGTCCGACCCGGGCCATATGATTCGGATCAAGCTTGGTATACCGCGTCTTTACCATCGCCCAAGCTTCCCTCGCACCTTGTCGACAGGCAGATATCTTCCATGGTCGGAAGTGCCGCCGTGCTCCCTTAAGTAGTTGTACAAGCTCCCCCATGTCTCCTGGCAGGGAGACGGACGGCCACAAGGCCTTGGCGACACCGTGCATCACCTGCCGAACTTGTTCGTGCAGTTGCAAAAGCTCTTGCAGCAGATTGCCTGAGGATCCTGGCATCTCCTCTTCGGGACGGCCAGTCAGCATACCTACAGACATAACGTTGTCAGACCGTTTCTTCGCCAAACTATATATAAAAGTTCGTTCGAGCACATACTAAAAATGCCGCGTTGAAGCCTTTTATTCTCCTTCACGGAGTCAGCTAGCTGAGCACGAACATATTTCAATTCTACGCTCAACCGGGTATTGGCATTTTGAAGATCATTTTTCTCCCGCCTGACCCATGTAAGTACACGCTCGCCAGCATCTAGCTGTCGTTGAGCTCTTTGTTCATCCTCTTGTAGGATCTCCGGATTCAATCCAGGATTATCTGCGGAATCTATTACCAGATCTGCAAAAGCGCCGAACACCAAATGGTACACATGAATTACGTTTTTCGATAGATCGAAACAGTACCTGATGAGGCCTTCTTGGTTTCCTCTAGTTCGGCAGCTGCGGCCCTTAGCTGGGTTTGACACTTCTCCAGCTCTTGAGATAGCAGGTTATTCTTCTCTGAAAGAACCTGTTCATACAATGATCCTTAAATCAGTTGTACCAACCGTTTCAAGTCTCAGAGGCTACTGATATACATAATTATTAGATTTTACTTCCCGGTATATCTTTCAAATACTGGTCGGTGGCTCTAGCAAGCCCATCTCGAGCAGCTCGAATGTACGCATCACCCAAGTTGAAGGCATTGAAAGCCTCTTCAGAAAAACCAGGGTCACGGAGCGTGGCCCGCCGGCGCTGATGATTCATGGCGCTCTCCACTTCGGAGTTTGTAGCGGATATTCTATCTTAATCCTCTATATGAGGACTGTCCGGTGTCGCCCCCGTGTTAACCTCCGCCCTCGAGACCGGTTCTGGAACCCGGCTGGTGGAGGCATGACGGGTAGGATGTTCGTACATAGTCCAACGGATGTTCTTTCTGCCAAGACACAATGGATGGTGTCATACTTTAAGATGACAGTCACGGAGGACGTTTAAAACCATACCTCTTTGATGATGGCTCAGTCGCATTTCTGTTCGCCTTCCTTTTTGGAAGCCTACCCGGCGTAGGCACTCCCTATTGGTGAGTTCCCTCGGGTTCGGCGTGGTGCACCGATCGTCTTCCCTTTAAAAAACATAAGCATTATGTTGTGGGTAAGGCAGAAAGAGTGAACCTTTTCGGAAGATAAGTCTCTGGTTTACTTACATGTGATATAGGGAGGAGGCCAGGATAGTCAGCAATGATGGCCACTTCGGTGTTGTCACAGCTCGCCTGGTAAAACACCCCTTCAACAAGCTCCACGAATATATCCGGATCCTCTTCGAATCCGGGGTCAAGGGCCCGGTTGCGGTCCTCTGGCTATGGAGCCGGGTTGTGGATCTCCTTGGTAAACTTCCACCATTCCTGTTATAGACGGGCGGAGTAAAAATTCATACTAAAGGACTGGGGGAATGACTAGAGTTGAGCAAGGGATAGCAACTCACCCACCTGGGAGGGGTGTACATGGAAAATCCGTCCCGTGGCTTAATGCGGATGAACTCCTCCTCTTCTCCTTTGTATAAATTGGGTAATATTTTCACCAGAGCAGTGGTGGAGTCCGGACCTTTCCTACCGCAGCGGGTGGCGTCGTCTTCTCCGTTGAAGTGCCACATGGGACGCCCTCGGTAATGAAGTTGTTGTACCCCCCGCATTATGCATATTGCCATAACCTCAATTATTGTTAATCCAGATTGAGCAAGCGTTTGTATCTTGCTCATCAATTGAGGGACCTCTCTGCTATCTTCCTCATTGGGGCTCTGGGGACGCCAGTTGCGGCGCTTCACCAATGGAGTGTTTGTGAACTCGGGAAGACCCATTCGAACTGGATCGGGAAGGGAGACGTCCTCTATATAGAACCACTCGAAAGGCCATTCTTCAGATACCTTATTCGGTGTGCCGGATAGGTATCCGGTCCTGGCGATGCGCCATATCTCGACTCCGCCCACTTGGAATATCGATCCCTCTTGATTACGAGGGACGAGGCAGAACAGCCTCTTCCATAGCTCAAAATGAGCTTCGCATCCCACAAATAACTCGCAAAGGGCGACGTAACCTGCGATGTGCAGGATGGAGGTTGGGGTGAAATTATGCAGCTGGAGGCCATAGTACTCCAGGAGCCCACGAAGGAACGGATGGATTGGAAATCTGATGCCCCTTAGTAGATAAGGGGCAAGGCATACTCGCTCCCCCCTGGATGGGTTGGGGAAACTCTCCGCTTGCTCCTCGCCGTCAAAAGTAGCTAATCCGGCTCGAACGGGGACTAGATATTCAGGTGGGAGAAACCCCTGGGTTTGCAACTTCACTAATTGACCATGGGATACGGTGCACTTCTCCCAATCACCCGGCTTGATGCTATGAGGGCAGGAGGAAGAGCTGCGAGTGCTGGCCATGATGTAGTGGTTTTTTGCGGGTGCGCTCTGATGATTCCTCCCTGAGGGAGGATGGTGTGTATTGGATCTAAAGATCACTGTCTCTTTAAGTAGACGATTTACTTACATGGTTAGGGTGGCAAGTGTTAAAATGCCCCGACTTCTCACATTCACTCGACACGTGGAAGCTGGAATTATTGGAGTACAGAAGCCGATGAAGCATAACATTAAATTAGGAGCCGAATACTGCTCTTTACAACAGGTGCTTTGGAAGAATTTGGAGAAGGAACCCGCCTTGCAATGCCGAAGACAATCTGCGCACCGGACTCATCGTCATTGAAGCCTGGTTCGGGGCTACTGCAGGAGTCCTGGATTAGGGGGTCCTCGGACAGCCGGGCTATATGCTTTAGTTGGACTGTTGGACTGTGACGATACAAGATAGAAGACTTCGTTCCGTGTCCGGGTGGGACTCTCCTTTGCGTGGAAGGCAAGCTTGGCGATTCGGATATGTAGATTCCCTTCTCTGTAACCGACTTGATGTAATCATAACCCCCTTCAGTGTCTATATAAACCGGAGGGTTTAGTCCGTAGGACAAGAACAATCATAATCATAGGCTAGCTTCTAGGGTTAGCCTCTACGATCTCGTGGTAGATCAACTCTTGTAATACTCATATCATTAAGATCAATCAAACAAGAAGTAGGGTATTACCTCCATAGAGAGGGCCCGAACCTGGGTAAACATCGTGTCCCCCGCCTCCTATTACCATTTGCCTTAGACGCACAGTTCGGGACCCCCTACCCGAGATCTGCCGGTTTTGACACTGACAGCGTCCGCGGGTGTTTAAGGGGCCGGATTTGCCGTATGTGGTTGTGGATGCTCTAAACGCGGCGACCAAAGCTACCGAAACAGTGTTGCCGCATATTCACATAGACAGGTCAGGCCTCGCTGCAAATTCGTATGCAAACATTGGCTCAAACTGGAAGGCCAAGGCGCGTAGGAGTACCGAATGGATGGAAACCGTGTCTCAACCGATGAAGGATGATGGTGGATCGGAGGCGGAGCCGTGTGGTGCATACGATCGTCTTTTGGCCCGGAAAAACAGCGTCGCTCGCCGGCCGGGAGTGACCGGTCGGCTGACCACTTTCTCTAGACGAGTGTAGGAGACCATCCACATGCATGTGTCACACAAAAATTCGTCAGAAAGGACCACATACGTTTTCTATATTGACAGAAAGGACCACTTGCTCATCGTATTAACAAAAATGACAGATCTGGCAACTGATACGTGGCACCTGCCGTAATATCCAAAGGCGGCAGGTCCTGCCACCACAACCCATGGTGGTAGCTTGGGCATAACAGGAAATCGAGGGACGATGGGGCTTGTAACGGAATGGCGACGCCACGTGAGGCATACCGCCATATCCCGTGGCGGCAGGTCCAGTTGCTGCTGCGCGCATCTCCACCATGTTCTTCCTTCAGTCATTTACTCCAGAAAAATTGCATGCATTCTATATTTTGCCTGCTTGCCACGATCACACTACAGACATGCAATCTGAAAACGCAAACTGTGGCCACACGCTACATTGTTCATAAATGCTCACCTAAAAAACTGGTTCCTTGCTAGTAGTAAGTGCTAAGAGCATCTCTAGCAGACCCTGCATCCCGCCGACCCGCAAAACACGTTTGCAGTTCGCAAAAAAACGGCTTTGCGGGCCGGCGTGGACGGCCGCAGATGCAGACCCCGCATAACAAACCCGTAAAAAAGAATATTCGTGTATATTATTTCCCGTGTCTTCTTCTTCCTCTCGCCTGTGTTCATAGTCAGCTCCCGTCGTCCATGGTAGTCGCCGAATTGATCCAGGAGGCAGCTGCTCCGTTGCCGGATGGATCCAGGAGCTAGCTAGCTATTCCATAGCCGGCTGGATCGAGGAGCTTGCTAGCTACTCCCTCAACGTTCTTGCTCGTTTGTGGCCGGATAGATCAGGAGCTTGCTAGCTAGCTCGTTCGTGGCCGGGTAGCTCCTTGAGTCTTCAGCCATTGCTCCTGCGATCTACTCCGCAAGCCGACGCCGTGGCAGTGGTAAACGGCGAGTTTCCGGCGAGATTCCGGCGAGTTCCGTGGCGGAAGGTCACCGGAGCACGTGTGCGCACGACGGAACTTCCTTGTCGCGTAGCGTTGACCGGTTTGCGGTTCCCCTTATATTTTGCCTTCAAATCTGCAAAATTAAGGGTCGTGGGGATGGATTCCCAGAGGCCTGCAAAAATTTTACGGGTTTGACCGCTTTTGCGGGTTCTATTCGGGACATTTTTTGACACCACGAAACTGCAAACGCAGATTTTTGCGGGTTTGGCCGCTTTTGCGGGGTCTACTAGAGATGCTCTAAGGGAGCTGCTAAGCGACTAACATGTTTCTTCTCTCTCAAGCCAGCTGCAATAGTGAGGGCATGCACTGTTTCTTCTCTGTTGATCACTGGCAAACAGTACCCAAGCAGCAGCGAATAGTGCCGCCGTCATATCTTGTGGCGGCAGAGTGCCACGTGGCCCACTCCATTCCGGTGCAGCGCCTGATTCCGGTTATCTTCGGGCTGCCGCCGTGGGTTGTGGCGACCGGCCCTGCCGCCTCTATCTGTGGCGGCAGGTGCCACGTGTTGGCTGCCGAACCTGCCGCCACAGTGTAGCTGGTCTTTTCTGTCAATATGGTGAGCAGGCGGTCTTTTCTCTCAATACGAAAACTGATCCTTTCTGACAAAAAATCACACCGCCCACCGAGACCGCAGTCTCCCCCTTGAAGACTCGAGACCTTGATCCTCCTGAGCTGTCGTGAGAAGGACGGTCACGTACTACTAGTATGTGTTTGGACTGGACCACCATGAATCCCATTGAGGTAATATCACCGGGAATCATGTAACTTGCATCGCATATTTAGTTTGGTGCTAAAACTTTGAAAATACAGGTTTGTGGTCACCTAACTTGACTCAAGCGTGCAGATACGGTCACAGTACGTGTATGGGGCGTATCCATATGTAGGTGCCCACTTGTCAGTTAGTGGTAGCAGTAGATGCGAGATAGTTTTACAAAAACACCCTCATATTTTTCAGTTGCGGAAAAATTTAACCACCGCGATACGTATTTGCACAAAATTCCTTCACATTTTTTATTTATAGAAAAAAAACAACAACAACACTAGTGCCATTATATGCAAAAATTGACAAAAAGAAAAATAGGGTCGTTGGGACTCAAACCTGCAAACAATAGTATTAACACAGTACGCTCTAGCCACTACAACCTCCAGGTTAGTATGTCTAACACCAATAACTAACTTATATATTATTTTTCAGGAAGTTAATTAACTTTTTTTTACTGGAAGACAACATATGCGGAGCTTAAATGGGCTTCATATACTACGGCCCATTTGCACGCGCTATTTATTAAGATATTTTTAGAAACAAGTAATAAAGTTATATTCAATTATTCATGTGTTAAATATATTATACATGTAGATGATGGTTAGTAAATATAAACCTGTCTATTATATATGAAATATTTGGTAAAATGTAAGTAATAAATACATTTAAGATATTTGTAAGCCATAAGTAATAAAATTAAGTTCAAATATTTGAGTGTTAAAATACTATACATACAAACTATTATTAGTAAATAAAAACATTTAAATATAAACCTGTGTACTATATAAAATATATTTAGTTAATACGGACATTGAAAATGTTTGCTACACAGACATGTTTAATGGATCCAACAAATATAAACTTGTGGCTTATGTTTAAACTAAACAAAATGATGAATACAATCATTTACTAAATATTTATGAATATTCACTTGAGTATAATTTTTACTCATGACTTATATTCAGAAATATTATATAAATTAAATATTAGCCACAATTGAATGTCCATATTAATAGTTTAAATTTTAAATTATGAATATTTTTAATAATGCAAAATTTGAACTACACAAATGTGCGTATAATTATTGAAATGTTTGTATAATTTAAATAATATTTTTGAACTATAATTATGAAAACGAAATGTAATACAAAAATTTATATAACACACGGTTTATATAATACTCGGGTTTTGTAAAATATTTTGTAAATAATTTGATCTTAAAAATTATTTGCGAGAAAAATATCTTTTAGGGGTAAAGCCTTTTATATAAAAACATGTGAAAAATATGTTAAAAACACATTTATATAACACACATGTTTTACAAATATGTTTAAAAAGTAGTGTGTTCAAAATGGGCAGAAATATATGCAGTACATTTAGGCTCCACATGCGTCACTTTACAAAGCAGTTCGTTATGGAGATTAGGCATACTAAACTGGTGGTGAAAAGGCTATAGCATTTTGTGTTAAAAGAGATGGTCGTGTGTTCTAGTCTTAGGGTTCCTTGTTTTTCTTGTTAATTTTCGTATAAATGTGTTGCAGTAGTTGACTTTTCCGTAAATAAAAAAAATGATGTTTTTCTTTGTAAAAATATGTCATGCCCAGCTCCATCACTCACTGACAGGTGGGTGTGGGTCCATACACATGGATACACTCGCATACGCGTACTAGGACCATATCTGCATGCCTGTGTTAAGTCAGATGACCATAAAATCGTATTTTCAAAGATCTAGCATTAAACTGAACATACGACGCAAGTTTTATGACTTCGGGTGATATTACCTTGCCGTTTCCCCCGTTCTTCCACTCTCCGACCGCGTCGACCGCGTTTGAACGGGACGATCACACACGCCGCCACGCGGGATGCGGACGTATATGTCTAAGGCCACGGCCCGGTGGAAGACAAACGGTCGACCTGAGTAGTCTGATCCCTCGCCAACGGCTACTGTTCCACCATGTTACCCCGGCCCGTGCGAAAATTTTCTACGGCCACTGAATCGTCCGCTCGGAATTTTCACTTAAAGCTAACGTTAGGTGTATAACGTTTTCGAGTATGATATAAAGATACGAGAAGATATTTCGTTCCCTAGTCGGAAACCTTCAATCCTCAGCCCATATATGCGGGAGCCAGCCAGTGCTCCAAGCCTCCAACTCCAGGAACTCTGCCTACACGCAGGTGGATCTCACGACCAGCGCCAGCCCCAAGTCGCCAGGTAAGCGGGTCCGAATTTATCTACCTCGAACTAATTATGTTTCCGTATGTTTCTCAAAAAAAAAAAAACCCGAGGTTCCATATAAGCGGGCTGAACTAATTTTGCAGATTCCAGATTAGGCAACCAAGATCGGCACATACAATGTGTAGAAGTAATAAGAGAGCAAAGCTTTCTCATGATAGATCAGTCTCCACGAAGAAACAAGAACAGGGCAGATCAGTCTCCACGAAGAAACAACAATCCGACGATCCGTTCCAAAGCCTTCCACAGGTGTGCATTTTTATCTACCACGTAATAGTATTCAGTGCGTGTGACTTGTGATTCATCGCCAGTTTAATTACATTCTATCAAAAACAGCCGAGTAATAAACTAAATATAACCAGAAACAAAACAATATATCTGGTCAAAGTTTCCTGGTGTCATCTGATCGACCTCTCCATCGGCTTACTGTCGCGCTCCTTTAGAAGAACTTACCACTTTGCTGCACAGAGGAAAACATCTTGTGGAACACCTCAACTGGCTTCCTCACCCATTTCTTCTCAGTAGCAATGGCAGAACAGTAGTTTCAGGGGACTTTTGCCTATGTCAATCTTGCTTCTAGTTTCCTAAGAGATCAATCATTGTCTCTCCAAAAACAAAATCACCAAACCAACATGAATTTGATGATATTCTGTTGTAACAAGATCTGTTTATGTGTGTGTGTTGCCAGAAATTTAATTGCTTCTCCTGACATGGCCGTGCTTCAGGATGTCCTCTGTTTGATCCTATCAAAGCTGCCCCTGAATGAAATTGTTCGGACAAGCACTCTTTCAAGCAAGTGGAGACACACATGGACATCATGCCCTAATCTAATATTCGATGGTGCCACGATGTGTGCCAACAGTACTACTTCCAGCAAAGAGCAGCGCGCGCGGGTTTTCATTGGAAGTGTCAATGCTGTCTTGAAGCAGTGTGGTGCTACGGCTGTTGAAGAATTTCAGATTAAGTTCCCATTTGACAAGCTGCTAGTTGATCATCTCAATAGCTGGGTGAAATTTGCTGTCTCGTCACGGGCAAAGAATCTAGCAATTGAATTGGAGCCCGAGGACTTAAGATGCCACAAACATCGGCACGTGTTCCGGTTCCCGTTTGAGCTTTTCGACAAGCAAAGCATGTCCCGCCTTGAGGCAATTCGTCTCAGCTTGGTATCACTTAAAGCACAACCCAACTTTAGTGGTTTTCCAAGCCTCAAAGCGCTTCATCTAAGCAGTGTGGATGTCTCTTCAAATGATCTTCAGCTTGTTCTGTCAAGTTGCTCCAATCTTGAGAGATTAAGCATCTTTATGTGCCATCCGCATGATGACATAAAGGTATCACTTCCGCATCTGCAACACTTGCACGTGGCGCACAGTTGCATAAACAAAATACACTTCATCTCCAAGAACCTCCGAAGTTTTGTATATGATGGATTTATGGTACCTCTTGATCTCAGTCAAAGTCTGCAACTAGGACACGTGGAAATGAACTTTCCTTCGTTAACACTAGAGCATGCCATTACCGAACTTCCCCGAGCGATGCCCCATGCACAGAACCTGAATCTGAGTGCATGCATGACATTAAAGGTTTGCTGCTCGATCACTCTGATGCTATGATTACATCCCCCTCACATCTATTCACTTAGTTAAACATGCATTTGTAGGTGATTTACTTGCCAGAGGGTGTGACCAAGTTTTCTCATGTGAAGTATCTACAGCTGAGATTGTATTTCTCTGGTCAGGAAAATCTCCTCTCCTTGGCTTCTTTTCTCAAAGCTGCCCCTCTACTAGAAGAGTTAGATATACATGTAAGTTATCATCATCTTATCCCTTACAATGCATACCTCCTATATTATCTGTTACCTATATTGCATTGTCTTCATGTGTTCTCTGTGACTGAAGAAGGCACTGTACAAGAATAAAATGCTAATGCTATTCCTGATCTATGCAGTTTCTGCGCCGCTCCTTTCCGCTGAATGACTTTGAGAAGTTACCTATCAGGAGCCTTCCTCCGTGTCGCCATGGTCATCTAAAGAGGGTGCTCATCACAGGGTTCCATGGGGCCCGTGGTGAGATTGAACTTGCAGCTCATGTTGCAGATAACTCCAGCAGGCTTCAGGCATTGGTCATAGATCCAGTCATGAGAGATGTGGATAGGAATATGTTTACTTCAACGCCGGAGGGAAGAGCTATGTACTGGGATCTTGCCCGTGAGAATGCTAAGAAGTACCTTGCCAGGAGAGTCGCACATGGTGCACGGTTTGATGTTCTGTGATGATGATTGAATGTTGTAGATGAGGTTGCAACGATGATGCATTACTGTGTAGGGGCTTCGTTTTAGGAATAATTCTACAACCTCCTGTCCGAATTAATTGACGCAGTTTCTGTACAATGTGTAGAGGACATTGTATTAGTTGATGCTATCAATGTGTAGGGGGACATTGTATTAGTTGATGCTATCAATGTGTAGAGGACTTTGCATCTTGTATAAACTATGGTTTCATTTCATGCAATCGTATTACCTTTGCCTCCCTGATCATCTAAAAAAAGCCAACTCTGAACAGAACGTCTCTCCACCCCGCGAGTTCTATGTGCCATAGCTTGGTCCTGTCTGCACAGGCACTGTTCTGCGATTATCACAAGGGGAATCCAATTGTTGTCGAAAACTTACCGATTTCTGGTGAGCCATATAGTCCAAAAAATAGCTGTAGCCGCCAAAGTCCAAGATCTTCGCTTCATATGCTAATATTGCGTGCCACACAAATTGGAGACGTTAACCAGCTCCTCGTTGCTACTTAACTCGTAAATTCAGAATACCCCTCGTCCTGCTACATTGCTTCAGCACATATCTCACTTTGATCCTTTGCATGATAAGCAGGCAAGCAAAGAACCCGCAAACCTTTTCCGGTGTCAACTTCCTTTTGCATTTTGATATCGTACTATCAGACGCTTCAGATTGGTAGACAGAATTGCCGCTGCATGAGACTGGCTAACCTGAAAATCCCAGACAGAAACAGAACTAACCATGCCAAGGGTGGGGAGTGATCACACCCACCTAGTTTTAGACACTGGGGCTAGGAGAGTTAATTGTCCTAAAATGTTTAGGTTTGAGAAATGGTGGCTAGCCCAGCATGGGTTCTCTCAGCTTGTTCATGATGTGTGGACTAGGCATGGTGATGCTAGGTCTTCTATTGAGAACTGGATGTGCAAAACCAGAGTCTTGAAGAAAATCATTAAAGGTTGGAGTATTAATTTAGAGGCTGCCATGAAGAAAAAGAAGAAATCCCTCCTTATGGAGTTTGACATACTGGATGTGAAATCAGAACATAGTCAGCTGTCTCCTAGTGAGGGGGAGAGAATGAATCTTATTAAGAAAGAGTTGGATGATATTTGGAAAAAGGAAGAGACAGCCTTATGGCAAAGATCCAGGGACAGAAAATTTTTGGAAGGGGACCATAATAATGCTTATTTTATGGCTTTAGCTAATCATAGACATAGGAAGAACCATCTGGCTGAACTAAATGGCCCTGATGGCCCTGTTACTAGCACTGAGGATTTGCTGGATGTTACGACCACCTTTTATAAGAAACTCTTTTCTTATGAGCAGAAACCTGATATCCATCTGGATGATGGCTTTTGGGATGATGGTGAGATGATTACTGAGGAAGAGAGAGAGATCTTGGAAACACCCTTCTCTGAGGAGGAGATTAAAAAAGCAATTATGAGTTCATATGCTGGTGGGGCCTCTGGTCCTGATGGGTTATCTTTTATTTTTTATCAAACATTTTGGGAGTTAATTAAAAATGACTTTATGTGGTTAGTGAAAGATTTGGAGAATGGTATCTTGGATGTTTCTAGATTGAACTTTGCTATTATTACCCTGATCCCTAAGGTGAATGATGCTAAAGATATGAAGAACTTTAGGCCTATTTGCCTTGGAAACTGTTCTGTGAAGATTTTTTCAAAGGCTATGAATACTAGGGCTTCCCCTATATGTGACAGAATCATTTCTCATAATCAAACTACATTTATTAAGGGGAGATTTATTCTTGAAAGTGTGGTTATGGCTCATGAAGTGATTCATGAGATCCATAGATCTGGGTCTAGTGGCTTGGTTCTGAAATTAGATTATGAGAAAGCCTATGATAGAGTTAATTGGGATTTTCTTGTGGAAATGTTGAGGTCTAGAGGTTTTGGTGAGAAGTGGATAGGGTGGGTTTGTAGCTGCCTATATCAAGGTACTTTTGTTGTGAAAATTAATGACACCATTGGTCCTCATTTTGTGGGGGGGAAGGGGTTGAAGCAAGGTGATCCTTCCTCTCCTCTTCTTTTTAACTTAGTTGCTGATGTTTTTTCTAAGATGCTTAAGAAAGCCACTAGCCATAACTTGATCAAAGGGCTTTTGCCTCATGTTGTTCCTGGTGGTGTGGTCAGCTTGCAATATGCTGATGATACATTACTGTTTTTGGATGCTTCTGTTGACCATGCTAGACACTTGAAGTGGATTCTGGCTTGCTTTGAAAAACTTTCTGGTCTTTGTATCAATTTCCATAAAAGTGATTTGCATACCATCAATCTTAATGAGGAGACTACTAAGGAATTTGCCCAAATTTTTTGTTGCCAAATTGGGGATTTCCCCTTTAAATATCTTGGGGTTCCTCTTCACTTCAAGAAACTTAGAAGAGAAGATATTCAACCCATTATTGATAGAATTATTAGGAAAATTTCTGGGTGGTTGGGCAGACATTTGTCTTATAGGGGTAAATTGATTTTACTTACTACTTGCATTGCAACTATTCCTACATACTTAATGTCCATTATGAAATTTCCTAAATGGGCTATTGATGCTATCACTTCTCAAATGGCTCATTTTTTCTAGGGTAATGTTGGAGACAATTATAAGTACCATCTAGCCAAGTGGGGGCTGGTCTCTCAAAGGAAAGAATGGGGTGGCTTGGGGGTTCCTAATCTTAGGGAATTCAATATGTCTCTGCTTGCTGCTTGGAGTAAACGTTTTTTTGATGATAGAGATAGTGACCAGAAGAAATTGCTAGAACACAAGTATAATGTGAATAGACCAAATATATTTTGGGCTAGGGCTGGAGTAGGCTCTCCCTTCTGGAAGAGTTTCACCTAGGCTTGCTCTGCTGCCAAAACCTTTTATAGGTGGGTCCCTGGGAATGGGAGAAATATTTCTTTCTGGCATGATACCTGGGTGGGTGATTGTTCACTCAAAACTAGTTTTTGAGATCTTTCTGTGATCTGTCAACAACAAGAGGCCTCTGTGGCTCAGGTGCGGGATGGGGAGAATTTACAGATGACCTTTAGAAGGTGTGTTAATGAAGATATCTGGTGCTCCTGGAATGAACTACTTAATTTGATTAAAAATGTTCCTTTTAACAACTTGGCTGATAAGCCTATTTGGTCCTTGGAAAGTAAAGGGTTATACTCTGTTAAATCTATGTATAAGATGATTAATTGGGGGGGCATGGTCTCTATTTGGAGGGATTATATTTGGAAACTTAAAGTTCCCCCTAATATCCATGTATTTATGTGGCTAATTGTGCACAATAAAAGTCTGACTAGAGACAATCTGGCTAAACGCCAGCATGTGGAAGACCTGACTTGTGTTTTTTGCTGTGAACCTGAAAGCATCCAGCATTTGTTTTTTGAATGTGTGGTGGCCCGACAAGTGTGGCTGGTGATAGCTGACTGTACCAAGATGCCTATACCTGATTCGTTTGAATCATTGCTTCCTTTTTGGAAGAAGAAAAGGAGTTTTGATGCTGTAAACTTGATTTCTGCTGCTACCTTATGGAGATTATGGTTGTTTCGAAATGAAATTGTGTTCCAGGGGCGAAGATGAAGAAGCATCAAATGTGTGCTGGAGATGGTGGGGAGACATATCTACTGGTGGAAGATCCTATGCGTGGACTCCCAAGCTGTGCTACTCCTCCAATGCTTGAAGCTGCTCGACCATCATCGCAGGGAGTTGCTTAGAATTACATGGCATGTTGATGCACCTGTGAGGAGTTCATAGCCTCTGCGCTTGTAGTTCCCTATAGGGGGCATTCCGTAGTTCTCTGGTGAATTTTCAGACTGTTGATGTTTGCGTCGGTAATAATTCTGCTGTGGCTACTTCTGGCTGGAGCCGAGAGCTATGAACTCTGATCTTTGGTTGCCTTTGCTTTTTTAATAAAAAGTTGGGGCAGGGGGGCAACCCCTTTCATTTCAAAAAAACTAACTAAGTCAGCAAAACAGCATCAGAATTTTCAATTACTCTCTTACCTAAACAAACTTGCCCTCTGAATAGTGGTGGAAGCTTCCAACATAGGAGGAAAATGGTCAGAATTTACTTGAGTTAAGCAATGCAAGGTTGAGTTCGGTAGAGACAAAGTCCTCAATCATCACTAATAAAGACTCACATCAATTATGGTAAGTATCAGAGGATTGTGCATTACTATACCAGGCGTAATCTCTGCCCAACAGAGGAATATCTTGTGTTTGCATTTGTCTAATCGACCAGTCGTTATACAGATTCATTTCAGAGAGCGAAGCCCTGCCAGTCTTCCTATGAATTTGGCAACATACACATACACGGTTAAGGTCCCCGGCAATGAGCCAAGGGCCAGAGATCTGTGGCTTCATCTCAGCGATCTCATTGAAAAAGTTCGCCCATCTGCTGCACTTATTGGGCCATAAACATTAGTCTCCCAAAAATTAAGTTAAGATATCACAGAAACCAAGTGTAACAGTTACTGATCTTCTGTCGCTAAATAAGTGAATTTGAAAATGAGAACTTGATGGAATTCGATGCAACAAAAACCCCACCAACCGGACAAACTCCAGATGCAAATAAGAGAGCAAATGAGAGGGGAAAAAAGATCAAATCTTTAGGCTAATTCTAATTGGTTTCTAAGAAAGAATGCCACATCAAGCATTGCTATCTTCTCCCAATCCTTGGACTTTCCAACAACACAAACAAAGAGCACTCTGAAGATTCGACATTAAACAACTTTGACAAACAACACCGAAGGCAGTATAAACTGAAGGAGTCGAAACCAGATCATTGCATAATGATCCACTAAATCCAGTACAAGACAAGAGAATCATCCAATGTATTATAATTTCTTGACTAAGCTACAGTAGTTCCTATGAAGGGTCTAGCTCTAGCTTAACATAGCTGTGTCCCTGGCAATCGACAGGTTGAGATCCCTGGACCGCGTCTCCAGAACCGCGAGCACAGACTGGTTGACCTGGAGGCGGGAGTTCACCGGGGCCTCCTCACTGATCTTCTTGCACAGGAGCCGAGTCTATCATTGATGTGGGATGTCCACTTGTTTTGTAAAAAATTATGTGAACACGTGTGGGCCTCCCAATTATATTATGCGACAGATGTGGATGTCGATGGGGGTTGAGTTTGCTCTCTTCTGAGCAGAATAATATTCCAACTTTAAAATAGTACGGTAATTCAGTTATGACTGTCTGAGCAGAATAATTTTCCTACTTCAGAAAATATGGCAAATTACCCTTCATTAGAGATGGTTTTGCAATAAATTGTATGAGCGAGCGGTTCATATATTTTTAGAATGAACTCATATGATTTTTTGGTTAGTATAGAACGGTAAATGCATTGGCTGGTTGCTTCAAGAGTTAATAACGAACACGGTGCCTACCAATTGAATGCCCAACAACGGACATCATATTTTTGTTCCGTGGTAATGCATGACATTCAACTGTATGTTACAACAAGGCAATGATTTAGGAGACATGCCTCCTCCCCCTTGATGGAGGTTGCGGGTCGGCACAAACACGTGGGGAAGGGATCATGCTGGAGAGCGGGACGGTTGGCTGGGGTGTCCAGTTTTTGCGGAAGAATGGTGTGAAGGAGAGAGCGTGCCATGGCAAAGGTGAGGTGGGCATCATTCGATTTTCAAGCAAGAAATGTCCTGCTACGACGGGAAACCAAGCGAGTAGGGGAGGATCCCGCAATAAAAGGGAAGGGTTTTTCTTGCGTTGGGCCTGCGTGTTGGAGATAACTTGATGGATAGTTCGGACAACCACATTCACATCCCCATTTTGGTCTAAATTTGGGGGTGCCGGGACTGTCCCAACGATTAAGTTTTAGGGAGCCTGCTGGGCGCCCGTCCAAACATGCTTGGATGTGTGAGGGAGAAGTGAGCTTCTACATTGCATTGCAGGCGACCTTAATTATTTTTTTGATCTTGTTTGATGTCCAAAACAGGATTGGACCTATGAGGAAGAGACGAGCTTTTACCTTGAAGATGACCTTAATTATTTGTTTGATCAATTTATATGTATTATAGCCCGTAGTAAATTTATATGTATTATAGCCCGAATTTGTTGGGGAACGTAGCAGAAATTCAAAGTTTTTCTACGCATCACCAAGATCAATCTATGGAGTAATCTAACAACGAGGGGAAGGGGAGTGCATCTACATACCCTTGTAGATCGCTAAGCGGAAGCGTTACAAGAACGCGGATGAAGGAGTCGTACTCATAGCGATTCAGATCGCGGTTGATTCTGATCTAAGCGCCGAACAACGGCGCCTCCGCGTTCAACACACGTGCAGCCTGATGACGTCTCCCGTGCCTTGATCCAGCAAGGGGAGAGGGAGAGGTTGGGGAAGACTCCATCTAGCAGCAGCACGACAGCATGGTGGTGGTGGAGGAGCGTGGCACTCCAGCAGGGCTTCGCCAAGCACTACGAGAGACGAGGAGGGAGAGAGGTAGGGTTGCGCCTTGGGAGTGTGTTGGGCAGCCCCAAAACCTCCACTGTATATAGGGGCAAGGGGGAGGGGGAGGCGCCCTAGGGTTTCCCCTAGGGGGGGCGGCCAGGGCAGATGGGATCTCCCCTTTGGGTGACTTGGCCCCCAAGCCAGGAGGTGGGAACCCTAGATGGGGCGCCCCAAACCCCCTGGTCATGTGGGAATAGGTGAGGGGGGCGCACAGCCCCTTAGTGGGCTGGTTTGCCCCCTTCCCTTGGCCCATGAAGCCCCCAACACTTGTCGAGGCCTCCGAAACACCTTTTGGTCATGCTGGTCATCACCCGGTACCTCCGGAACACTTCCGGACTCCAAAACCCTTTGTCCAATATATCAATCTTCACCTCCGGACCATTCCGGGACTCCTAGTGACGTCCGGGATCTCATCCGGGACTCCGAACAACATTCGGTAACCACGTATATCTATTCCCTATAACCCTAGCGTCATTGAACCTTAAGTGTGTAGACCCTATGGGTTCGGGAACCATGCAGACATGACCGAGACAACTTTCCGGCCAATAACCAACCGCGGGATCTGGATACCCATGTTGGCTCCCACATGTTCCACGATGATCTCATCGGATGAACCACGATGTCAAGGATTCAATCAATCTCGTATACAATTCCCTTTGTCTACCGGTATAGTACTTGCCCGAGATTCGATCGTCGGTATCCCGATACCTTGTTCAATCTCGTTACCGGCAAGTCTCTTTACTCGTTCCGTAACACATCATCCCGCGATCAACTCCTTGATCACATTGTGCACATTATGATGATGTCCTACCAAGTGGGCCCAGAGATACCTCTCCGTCACACGGAGTGACAAATCCCAGTATCGATTCGTGCCAACCCAACAGATACTTTCGGAGATACCCGTAGTGCACCTTTATAGCCACCGAGTTACGTTGTGACATTTGGTAGACCCAAAGCATTCCTACGGTATCCGGGAGTTTCACAATCTCATGGTCTAAGGAAAAGATACTTGACATTTAGAAAAGCTTTAGCATACGAACTACACGATCTTGTGCTAGGCTTAGGATTGGGTCTTGTCCATCACATCATTCTCCTAATGATGTGACCCCGTTATCAATGACATCCAATGTCCATGGTCAGGAAACCATGACCATCTGTTGATCAACGAGTTAATCAACTAGAGGCTCACTAGGGACATGTTGTGGTCTATGTATTCACACATGTATTGTGGTTTCCGGTCAATACAATTATAGCATGAATAATAGAAAATTATCATGAACAAGGAAATACAATAATAACCATTTTATTATTGCCTCTAGGGCATATTTCCAACAGTCTCCCACTTGCACTAGAGTCAATAATCTAGTTCACATCACTATGTGATTGTAATGAATCAACACCCATGGGGTTTGATCATATCTCGCTTGTGAGAGAGGTTATTAGTCAATGGATCTGAACCTTTCAGATCCGTGTGTGCTTTGAAAATCTCTATGTCATCTCCTAGATGCAGCTACCACGCTCTATTTGGAGCTATTCCAAATAACTGTTCTACTATACGAATCCGGTTTACTACTCAGAATAATCCGGATTAGTGTCAAAGTTTGCATCGGCGTAACCCTTTACGATGAACTCTTTAACCAGCTCCATAATCGAGAAAATTCCTTATTCCACTAGTTATTAAGGATAAGTTTGACCGTTGTCCTGTGATCCATTCCTGGATCACTCTTGTACCCCATGGCTGACTCATGGCAAGGCACACTTTCGGTGCGGTACACAGCATAGCATACTATAGAGCCTATGTCTGAAGCATAGGGGACGACCTTCGTCCTTTCTCTCTCTTCTGCCGTGGTCATGTCTTGAGTCTTACTCAATACTCACAACATATAACACAACCAAGAACTCCTTCTTTGCTGATCTATTTTGAACTCCTTCAAAATCTTGTCACGGTATGTATTCATTTGAAAGTACTATTAAGCGTTTTGATCTATTCTTATAGATCTTGATGCTCAATGTTCAAGTAGCTTAATCTAGGTTTTCCATTGAAAAACACTTTTCAAATAACCCTGTATGCTTTCCAGAAACTCTACATCATTTCCAATCAACAATATGTCAACAACATATACTCATCAGAAATGCTATAGTGCTCCCACTCACTTTTTTGGAAATACAAGTTTCTCATAAACTTTGTATAAACCCAAAATCTTTGATCATCTCATCAAAGCGTAGATTCCAACTCCGAGATGCTTACTCCAGTCCTTAGAAGGATTGCTGGAGCTTTGCACACTTGTTAGCATCTTTCAGGATTGTCAAAACCTTCTGGTTGTATCACATACAACCTTTCCTCAAGAATAACGTTGAGGAAACAATGTTTTGACATCCTATCTGCAAGATTTCATAAATCATGCAGTAATTGCTAATATAATTCCAACAGACTCTTAGCATCGCTACGAGTGAGAAAGTCTCATCGTAGTCAACGCCTTGAACTTGTCGGAAAACATCTTAACGACAAGTCGAGCTTTCTTAATGGTGATACTTACCATCATTGTCTGTCTTCCTTTTAAAATCCATCTGTACCCAACAGCCTTACGACCATCAAGTAGTTCTTCCAAAGTCTACACTTTGTTTTCATACATGGATCCTCTCTCGGATTTTATGGCCTCGAGCCATTCGTCGGAATCCGGGCCCACCATCACTTCTCCATAGCTCGTAGGTTCATTGTTGTCTAGCAACATGACCTCCAAGACAGGATTACGTACCACTATGGAGTAGTACGTTTCTTTGTCGACCTACGAGTTTTGGTAGTGACTTGATCCGAAGTTTCATGATCACTATCATCAGCTTCCACTTCAATTGGTGTAGGTGCCACAGGAACAACTTCCTGTGCCCTGCTACACACTAGTTGAAGTGATGGTTCAGTAACCTCATCAAGTCTCCACCATCCTCCCACTCAATTATTTCGAGAGAAACTTTTCCTCGAGAAAGGACCCGATTCTAGAAACAATCCCTTTTGCTTCCGGATCTAAGACAGGAAGTATACCCAAGTGTTTTGGGTGTCCTATGAAGATGTATTTATCCGCTTTGGGTTCGAGCTTATCAGGATGAAACTTTTTCACATAAGCGTCGCAGCCCCAAACTTTCAACAAACGACAGCTTAGGTTTCTTTAAACCATAGTTCATACGGTGTCGTCTCAACGGAATTATGTGGTGCCCTATTTAAAGTGAATGCGGTTGTCTCTAATGCCTAACCCATGAACGATAGTGGTAATTCGATAAGAGACATCATGGTATGCACCATATCCAATAGGGTGCAGCTATGATGTTCGGACACACCATCACACTATGGTGTTCCAGGCGGTATTCGTTGTGAAACAATTTCCGCAATGTCTTAATTGTATACCAAACTCATAACTCATATATTCATCTCTATGATCATATCATAGACATTTTATCCTCTTGTCACGATGATCTTCAACTTCACTCTGAAATTACTTGAACCTTCCAATAATTCAGACTTGCGTTTCATCAAGTAAATATACTCAGCATCTACTCAAATCATCTGTGAAGTAAGAACATAACGATATCCACTGCGTGCCTCAGCACTCATTGGACTGCACACATCAAAATGTATTACTTCCAACAAGTTGCTCTCTTGTTCCATCTTACTGAAAAACGAGGCTTTTCAGTCATCTTGCCCATGTGGTATGATCTGCATGTCTCAAGTGATTTAGAATCAAGTGAGTCCAAACGATCCATCTGCATGGAGTTTCTTCATGCGCACATACCAATAGACATGGTTCGCATGTCTCAAACTTTTCAAAAATGAGTGAGTCCAAAGATCCATCAACATGGAGCTTCTTCATGCGTTTTACACCAATATGACTCAAATGGCAGTGCCACAAGTATGTGGTACTATCATCACTATCTTATATCTTTTGGCATGAACATGTGTATCACTGCGATCGAGATTCAATAAACCATTCATTTTAGGTGTAAGACCATTGAAGGTATTATTCAAATAAATAGAGTAACCATTATTCTCCTTAAATGAATAACTGTATTACGATAGACATAATCCAATCATGTCTATGCTCAACACAAACACCAAGTAACAATTATTTAGGTTTATTACCAATCTCGATGGTAGAGAGAGTATGCGATGCTTGATCTCATCAAGCTTGGAAACACTTCCAACACATATCGTCATCTCACCTTTAGCTAGTCTATGTTTATTCCGTAGCCTTTTATTTCGAGTTACTAACACTTAGCAACCGAACCGGTATCTATTACCATGGTGCTACTAGGAGTACTAGTAAAGTGCACATTAATAATATGTATATCTAATATACTTCTATCAACCTTGCCTGCCTTCTTATCTACCAAGTATCTAGGGTAATTCTGCTCCAGTGACCGTTCCCCTTATTATAGAAGCACTTAGTCTCGGGTTTGGGTTCAACCTTGGGTTTCTTCACTAGAGCAGCAACTGTTTTGCCGTTTCATGAAGTATCCCTTCTTGCCCTTGCCCTTCTTGAAACTAGTGGTTTCACTAACCATCAACAATTGATGCTCCTTCTTGATTTCTACTTTCGCAGTGTCAAACCTCGCGAATAGCTCAAGGATCATCATATCTATCCCTGATCTATCATAGTTCATCATGAAGCTCTAGTAGCTTGGTGGTAGTGACTTTAGAGAAACATCACTATCTAATCTGGAAGATTAACTCCCATTCGATTCAAGTGATTGTAGTACTTAGACAATCTGAGCACATGCTCAACGATTGAGCTTTTCTTCCTTAGTTTGTAGGCTAAGACACTCGTCAAAGGTCTCATACCTCTTGACGTGGGCACTAGCCTGAAATCCCAATTTCAGCCCTTGGAACATCTCACATGTTCCGCGACGTTTCAAAATCGTCTTCGGTGCCTCAATTCTAAACCGTTTAACATTACTGAACTATCACGTAGTTATCAAAACGTGTACGTCAGATGTTCGCAACATCCACAGACGATGTTCGAGGTGTTGGGGAACATTGCAGAAAATAAAATGGTTTCTACGCTTCACCAAGATCAATCTATGGAGTTCATCTAGCAACGAGAGAGAGGAGTGCATCTACATACCCTTGTAGATAGCGAGCGGAAGCGTTCAAGAGAACGGGGTTGAGGGAGTCGTACTCGTCGTGATCCAAATCACCGATGATCCTAGTGCTGAACGGACATCACCTCCACGTTCAACACACGTATGGTTGGGGAAGACGTCTCCTCCTTCCTGATCCAGCAAGGGGAAAGGAGAGGTTGATGGAGATCCAGCAGCACGACGGCGTGGTGGTGGAAGCAGCGGCGATCTCGGCAGGGCTTTGCCAAGCTCAGCGAGAGGGAGAGGTGGTACGGGGGGAGAGGAAGGCGCCAGGGACTAGGGTGCGACTTCCCTCCCTCCCTCCTCTTTATATAGGGGGCCTAGGGGGTGCGCCGGCCCCTAGAGATCCCATCTCCAAGGGGGCGGGCGGCCTAGGGGGGACTTGCCCCCCAAGTCAAGTGCCCCCCCACCCCTAGGGTTTCCAACCCTAGGCGCAGGGGAGGCCCAAGGGGGGCGCACCAGCCCACCAGGGGCTGGTTCCCTTCCCTCTTCAGCCCACGTGGCCCTCTGGGATAGGTGGCCCCACCCGGTGGACCCCCGGGACCCTTCCGGTGGTCCCGGTACAATACCGGTGACCCCCGAAACTTTCCCGGTGGTCGAAACTGGACTTCCTATATACAATTCTTCACCTCCGGACAATTCTGGAACTCCTCGTGACGTCCAGGATCTCATCCGGAACTCCGAACAACTTTCGGGTTACCGCATACTAATATCTCTACAACCCTAGCGTCACCGAACCTTAAGTGTGTAGACCCTACGGGTTCGGGAATCACGTAGACATGACCGAGACAGCTCTCCGGCCAATAACCAACAGCGGGATCTGGATACCCATGTTGGCTCAGACATGTTCCACGATGATCTCATCGGATGAACCACGATGTCGAGGATTCAAGTAATCCCGTATACAATTCCCTTTGTCAATCGGTACGTTACTTGCCCGAGATTCGATCGTCGGTATCCCAATACCTCGTTCAATCTCATTACCGGCAAGTCACTTTACTCGTACCGTAATGCATGATCCCATGACCAACTACTTGGTCACATTGAGCTCATTATGATGATGCATTACCGAGTGGGCCCAGAGATACCTCTCCGTCATACGGAGTGACAAATCCCAGTCTCGATCCGTGTCAACCCAATAGATACTTTCGGGGATACCCGTAGTATACCTTTATAGTCACCCAGTTACGTTGTGACGTTTGGTACACCCAAAGCACTACTACGGTATCCGGGGGTTACACAATCTCATGGTCTAAGAAAATGATACTTGACACTGGAAAAGCTCTAGCAAACGAACTACACGACCTTGTGCTATGCTTAGGATTGGGTCTTGTCCATCACATCATTCTCCTAATGATGTGATCCCGTTATCAATGACATCCAATGTCCATAGTCAGGAAACCATGACTATCTGTTGATCAACGAGCTAGTCAACTAGAGGCTCACTAGGGACATGTTGTGGTCTATGTATTCACACATGTATTATGATTTCTGGATAACACAATTATAGCATGAATAATAGACAATCATCATCAACAAGGAAATATAATAATCATTTTATTATTCCCTCTAGGGCATATTTCCAACAGTCTCCCACTTGCACTAGAGTCAATAATCTAGTTACATTGTGATGAATCGAACACCCATAGAGTTCTGGTGTTGATCATGTTTTGCTCGCGGAAGAGGTTTAGTCAACGGATCTGCGACATTCAGATCCGTATGTACTTTGCAAATATCTATGTCTCCAGCTTGAACATTTTCATGAATGGAGTTGAAGCGACGCTTGATGTGCCTGGTCTTCTTGTGAAACCTGGGCTCCTTGGCAAGGGCAATAGCTCCAGTGTTGTCACAAAAGAGAGTGATCGGCCCCGACGCATTGGGTATGACTCCTAGGTCGGTGATGAACTCCTTCATCCAGATTGCTTCATGCGCTGCCTCCGAGGCTGCCATGTACTCCGCTTCACATGTAGATCCCGCCACGACGCTTTGCTTGCAACTGCACCAGCTTACTGCCCCACCATTCAAAATATACACGTATCCGGTTTGTGACTTAGAGTCATCCAGATCTGTGTCGAAGCTAGCGTCGACATAACCCTTTACGACGAGCTCTTCGTCACCTCCATAAACGAGAAACATGTCCTTAGTCCTTTTCAGGTACTTCAGGATATTCTTGACCGTTGTCCAGTGTTCCATGTTGGGATTACTTTGGTACCTTCCTACCAAACTTACGGCAAGGTTTACATCAGGTCTGGTACACATCATGGCATACATAATAGACCCTATAGCTGAGGCATAGGGGATGACACTCATCTTTTCTCTATCTTCTGCCGTGGTCGGGCATTGAGCCGAGCTCAATTTCACACCTTGCAACACAGGCAAGAACCCCTTCTTGGACTGATCCATATTGAACTTCTTCAATATCTTGTCAAGATATGTGCTTTGTGAAAGACCTATGAGGTGTCTTGATCTATCCCTATAGATCTTGATGCCTAATATGTAAGCAGCTTCTCCAAGGTCCTTCATTGAAAAACACTTATTCAAGTAGGCCTTAATGCTGTTCAAAAGTTCTATATCATTTCCCATCAAAAGTATGTCATCTACATATAATATGAAAAATGCTACAGAGCTCCCACTCACTTTCTTGTAAACACAGGCTTCTCCATAAGTCTGCATAAACCCAAATGCTTTGATCATCTCATCAAAACGAATGTTCCAACTCCGAGATGCTTGCACCAGCCCATAAATGGATCGCTAGAGCTTGCATACCTTGTTAGCATTCTTAGGATCGACAAAACCTTCCGGCTGCATCATATACAGTTCTTTCATAAGATAGTCGTTAAGGAATGTCGTTTTGACGTCCATTTGCCAGATCTCATAATCATAGTATGCGGCAATTGCTAACATGATTCGGACGGACTTCAGCTTCGCTACGGGAGAGAAAGTATCATCATAGTCAACCCCTTGAAATTGCCGATAACCCTTAGCGACAAGTCGAGCTTTATAGATGGTAACATTACCATCTGCGTCCGTCTTCTTCTTAAAGATCCATTTATTTTCTATCGCTCGCCGATCATCGGGAAAAGCTGTCAAAGTCCATGCTTTTTTTCATACATGGATCCTATCTCGGATTGCATGGCTTCAAGCCATTTGTTGGAATCTGGGCCTGCCATCGCTTCTTCATAGTTCGAAGGTTCACCGTTATCTAACAACATGATTTCCAGGACAGGGTTGCCATACCACTCTGGTGTGGAACGTGTCCTTGTGGACCTACAAAGTTCAGTAGCAACTTGATCTGAAGTACCTTGATCATCATCATTATTTCCTCTCTAGTCGGTGTAGGCACCACATGAACATCTTCCTGGGCTGCACTACTTTCCGGTTTAAGAGGTAGTACTTCATCGAGTTCTACTTTCCTCCCACTTAATTCTTTCGAGAGAAACTCTTTCTCCAGAAAGGACCCGTTCTTGGCAACAAATATCTTTCCTTCGGATCTAAGGTAGAAGGTATGCCCAATGGTTTCCTTAGGGTATCCTATGAAGACGCATTTTTCTGACTTGGGTTCGAGCTTTTCAGGTTGAAGTTTCTTGACATAAGCATCGCATCCCCAAACTTTTAGAAACAACAGCTTAGGCTTCTTCCCAAACCATAATTCATACGGTGTCGTCTCAACGGATTTAGACGGTGCCCTATTTAAAGTGAATGTAGCTATCTCTAAAGCGTATCCCCAAAAAGATAGCGGTAAATCGGTAAGAGACATCATAGACCGCACCATATCCAATAAAGTGTGATTACGACGTTCGGACACACCATTACGCTGAGGTGTTCCAGGCGGCGTGAGTTGTGAAACAATTCGACATTTCCTTAAGTGCGTACCAAATTCCTGACTTAAATATTCTCCTCCACGATCTGATCGTAAGAACTTTATTTTTCGGTCACGTTGATTCTCTACCTCATTCTGAAATTCCTTGAACTTTTCAAAGGTCTCAGACTTGTGTTTCATCAAGTAGACACACCCATATCTACTTAAGTCATCAGTGAGAGTGAGAACATAGCGATAGCCACCGCGAGCCTCAACGCTCATTGGACCGCACACATCAGTATGTATAATTTCCAATAAGTTGGTTGCTCGCTCCATTGTTCCGGAGAATGGAGTCTTGGTCATTTTACCCATGAGGCATGGTTCGCACATGTCAAATGGTTCGAAACCAAGAGACTCCAAAAGTCCATCTGTATGGAGCTTCTTCATGCGTTTGACACCAATGTGACCAAGGCGGCAGTGCCACAGATATGTGGGACTATCATTATCAATCTTACATATTTTGGTATTCACACTATGAATATGTGTAACATCAAGTTCGAGATTCATTAAGAATAAACCATTGACCAGCGGGGCATGACCATAAAACATATCTCTCATATAAATAGAACAACCATTATTCTCGAATTTAAATGAGTAGCCATCTCGTATTAAACAAGATCCAGATACAATGTTCATGCTCAAAGCTGGCACTAAATAACAATTATTGAGGTTTAAAACTAATCCCGTAGGTAAATGTGGAGGTAGCGTGCCCACGGCGATCATATCAACCTTGGAACCATTCCCGACGCGCATCGTCACCTCGTCCTTTGCCAGTCTCCGCTTATTCCGCAGCTCCTGCTTTGAGTTACAAATATGAGCAACGGCACCGGTATCAAATACCCAGGAGATACTACGAGTATTGGTAAGGTACACATCAATTACATGTATATCACATATACCTTTAGTGTTGCCAGCCTTCTTGTCCGCTAAGTATTTGGGGTAGTTCCGCTTCTAGTGACCCTTCCCTTTTCAATAAAAGCACTCAGTCTCAGGCTTGGGTCCATTCTTTAGCTTCTTCCCGGTAACTGGCTTACCGGGCGCGGCGACTCCCTTGTCGTCCTTCTTGAAGTTCCTCTTACCCTTGCCTTTCTTGAAACTAGTTGTTTTATTGACCATCAACACTTGATGTTCCTTTTTGATTTCCACCTCCGCTGATTTCAGCATTGAAAATACTTCAGAAATAGTTTTCACCATCCCCTGCATATTGTAGTTCATCACAAAGCTCTTGTAGCTAGGTGGGAGCGACTGAAGGATTCTGTCAATGACCGCCTTGTCCGGGAGGTTAATGTCCAGCTGGGACAAGCGGTTGTGCAACCCAGACATTTTGAGTGTGTGCTCACTGACAGAACTATTTTCCTCCATCTTACAACTATAGAAATTGTCGGAGACTTCATATCTCTCGACCCGGGCATGAGCTTGGAAAACCATTTTCAGCTCTTCGAACATCTCATATGCTCCGTGTTGCTCAAAACGCTTTTGGAGCCCCGGTTCTAAGCTGTAAAGCATGCCGCACTGAACGAGGGAGTAATCATCAACACGTGACTGCCAAGCGTTCATAACATCTTGGTTCTCTGGGATGGGTGCTTAACCTAGCGGTGCTTCTAGGACATATGCTTTCTTGGCAGCTATGAGGATGATGCTCAGGTTCCGGACCCAGTCCGTATAGTTGCTGCCATCATCTTTCAGCTTGGTTTTCTCTAGGAACGCGTTGAAGTTGAGGTTGACATGAGCGTTGGCCATTTGATCTACAAGACATTTTGCACAGGTTTTTAGACTAAGTTCATGATAATTAAGTTCATCTAATCAAATTATTTAATGAACTCCCACTCAGATTAGACATCCCTCTAGTCATCTAAGTGATACATGATCTGAGTCAACTAGGCCGTGTCTGATCATCACATGAGACGGACTAGTCATCATCGGTGAACATCTCCATGTTGATCATATCTTCCATACGACTCATGTTCGACCTTTCGGTCTCTTGTGTTCCGAGGCCATGTCTGTACATGCTAGGCTCGTCAAGTTAACCTAAGTGTTTTTGCATGTGTAAATCTGTCTTACACCCGTTGTATGTGGACGTTGGAATCTATCACACCCGATCATCACGTGGTGCTTCGAAACAACGAACTTTCGCAACGACGCACAGTTAGGGGGAACACTTTCTTGAAATTATTATGAGGGATCATCTTATTTACTACCGACGTTATAAGCAAATAAGATGCAAAAACATGATAAACATCACATGCAATCAAATAGTGACATGATATGGCCAATATCATATAGCTCCTTTGATCTCCATCTTCGGGGCGCCATGATCATCTTCGTCACCGGCATGACACCATGATCTCCATCATCATGATCTCCATCATCGTGTCTCCATGAAGTTGCTCGCCAACTATTACTTCTACTACTATGGCTAACGGTTTAGCAATAAAGTAAAGTAATTACATGGCGTTTAATCATTGACACGCATGTCATGCAATAATTAAGAAAACTCCTATGGCTCCTACCGGTTGTCATACTCATCGACATGCAAGTCGTGATTCCTATTACAAGAACATGATCCCATACATCACATATATATCATTCATCGCAACTTTTGGCCATATCACATCACAAGGCATATGCTGCAAAAACAAGTTAGACGTCCTCTAATTGTTGTTGCATGTTTTACGTGGCTGCAATAGGGTTCTAGCAAGAACGTTTCTTACCTACGTAAAAGCCACAACGTGATATGCCAATTTCTATTTACCCTTCATAAGGAGCCTTTTCATCGAATCCGATCCGACTAAAGTGGGAGAGACAGACAGCCGCTAGCCACCTTATGCAACTAGTGCATGTCAGTCGGTGGAACCTGTCTCACGTAAGTGTAGGTGTAAGGACGGTCTGGGCTGCTTCATCCCACGATGCCGCCGAAACAAGATAAGACTACTAGTGGCAAGAAAATTGACAACATCTACGCCCACAACAAATTTGTGTTCTACTCGTGCATAGAAACTACGCATAGACCTAGCTCATGATCCCACTGTTGGGGAATGTTGCAGAAAATAAAATGTTTTCTACGCTTCACCAAGATCAATCTATGGAGTTCATCTAGCAATGAGGGAGAGGAGTGCATCTACATACCCTTGTAGATCGCGAGCGGAAGCGTTCAAGAGAACGGGGTTGGGGGAGTCGTACTCGTCGTGATCCAAATCACCGATGATCCTAGTGCTGAACGGACAGCACCTCCGCGTTCAACACACGTACGGTTGGGGAAGACGTCTCCTCCTTATTGATCCAGAAAGGGTAAAGGAGAGGTTGATGGAGATCCAGCAACACGAGGGCGTGGTGGTGGAAGCAGCGGCGATCTTGGCAGGACTTTGCCAAGCTCAACGAGAGGGAGAGGTGGTACGAGGAAAGAGGGAGGCGCCAGGGACAAGGGTGCGGCTGCCCTCCCCCCCTCTTTATATAGGGGGACTAGGGGGTGCGTCGGCCCCTAGAGATCCCATCTCCAAGGGGGGCGGCGGCCTAGGGGGGGGACTTGCCCCCCAAGTCAAGTGGGGCGCCCCCCACCCCTAGGGTTTCCAACCCTAGGCGCAGGGGAGGCCCAAGGGGGGCGCGCCAGCCCACCAGGGGCTGGTTCCCTTCCCTCTTCAGCCCACGTGGCCCTCCGGGATAGGTGGCCCCACCCAGTGGACCCCCGGGACCCTTCCGGTGGTCCCGGTACAATACTGGTGACCCCCGAAACTTTCCCGATGGCCGAAACTGGACTTCCTATATACAATTCTTCACCTCCGGACCATTCCGGAACTCCTCATGACGTCCAGGATCTCATCCGGGACTCCGAACAACTTTCGGGTTACCGCATACTAATATCTCTACAACCCTAGCATCACCGAACCTTAAGTGTGTAGACCCTACGGGTTTGGGAATCACGTAGACATGACCGAGACAGCTCTCCGTCCAATAACCAACAGCGGGATCTGGATACCCATGTTGGCTCCCACATGTTCCACGATGATCTCATCGGATGAACCATGATGTCGAGGATTCAAGTAATCCCGTATACAATTCCGTTTGTCAATCGGTACGTTACTTGCCAGAGATTCGATCGTCGGTATCCCAATACCTCGTTCAATCTCGTTACCGGCAAGTCACTTTACTCGTACCGTAATGCATGATCATGTGACCAACTACTTGGTCACATTGAGCTCATTATGATGATGCATTACTGAGTGGGCCTAGAGATACCTCTCCGTCATACGGAGTGACAAATCCCAGTCTCGATCCGTGTCAACCCAACAGATACTTTCGGGGATACCCATAGTATACCTTTATAGTCATCCAGTTACGTTGTGATGTTTGGTACACCCAAAGCACTCCTATGGTATCCGGGAGTTACACGATCTCATGGTCTCAGGAAATGATACTTGACATTGGAAAAGCTATAGCAAACGAACTACACGACCTTGTGCTATGCTTAGGATTGGGTCTTGTCCATCACATCATTCTCCTAATGATGTGATCCCATTATCAATGACATCCAATGTCCATAGTCAGGAAACCATGACTATCTGTTGATCAACGGGCTAGTCAAATAGAGGCTCACTAGGGACATGTTGTGGTCTATGTATTCACACATGTATTACGATTTCCGGATAACACAATTATAGCATGAATAATAGACAATCATCATGAACAAGGAAATATAATAATCATTTTATTATTGCCTCTAGGGCATATTTCCAACACGAGGTTCAGCACACCGAGCGGTGCATTAAAGACATAAACCTTCTACGCAACAATGAGGACAATCCTCAGTTTATGGACCCAGTCCGCATAATTGCTACTATCAACTTTCAATTAAATTTTCTCTACGAACATATCTAAAACAGTAGAACTAAAGCGCGAGCTACGACATAATTTGCAAAAACCTTTTGACTATGTTCGTGATAATTAAGTTCATCTTATGAACTCCCACTCAGATAGACATCCCTCTAGTCATCTAAGTGATACATGATCCGAGTCAACTAGGTCGTGTTCGATCATCACGTGAGACGGACTAGTCATCATTGGTGAACATCTTCATGTTGATCGTATCTACTATACGACTCATGCTCGACCTTTCGGTCTCTTGTGTTCCGAGGCCATGTCCGTACATGCTAGGCTCGTCAAGTCAATCTAAGTGTTTCGCGTGTGTAAATCTGGCTTACACCCATTGTATGTGAACGTTAGAATCTATCACACCCGATCATCACATGGTGCTTCAAAGCAACGATCTTTTGCAACGGTGCACAGTTAGGGGGAACACTTTCTTGAAATTATTATGAGGGATCATCTTATTTACTACCATCGTTCTAAGCAAATAAGATGCATAAACATGATAAACATCACATGCAATCAAATAGTGACATGATATGGCCAATATCATTTTGCTCCTTTTGATCTCCATCTTCGGGGCTCCATGATCATCATCGTCACCGGCATTACACCATGATCTCAATCATCATGATCTCCATCATCGTGTCTCCATGAAGTTGTCTCGCCAACTTATTACTTCTACTACTATGGCTAACGGTTTAGCAATGAAGTAAAGTAATTACATGGCGTTATTCAGTGACACGCAGGTCATACAATAAATAAAGACAACTCCTATGGCTCCTGCCGATTATCATACTCATCGACATGCAAGTCATGATTCCTATTACAAGAACATGATCAATCTCATACATCACATATCATTCATCACATTCTTTTGGCCATATCACATCATATAGCATACCCTGCAAAAACAAGTTAGACGTCCTCTAATTGTTGTTTGCATGTTTTACGTGGCTGCTATGGGTTTCTAGCAAGAACGTTTCTTACCTACGCAAAAGCCACAACGTGATATGCCAATTGTTATTTACCCTTCATAAGGACCATTTTCATCGAATCCGATCCGACTAAAGTGGGAGAGACTGGCACCCGCTAGCCACCTTATGCAACAAGTGCATGTCAGTCGGTGGAACCTGTCTCACGTAAGTGTACGTGTAAGGTCGGTCCGGGCCGCTTCATCCCACAATACCGTCGAAACAAGATAGGACTAGTAATGGTAAGCATATTGAACAAAATCAACGCCCACAACAACTTGTGTTCTACTCGTGCATAGAATCTACGCAATAGACCTAGCTCATGATGCCACTGTTGGGGAATGTAGCAAAAATTCAAAAAAATTCTACGCATCACCAAGATCAATCTATGGAGTAATCTAGCAACGAGGGGAAGGGGAGTGCATCCACATACCCTTGTAGATCGCTAAGCGGAAGCGTTACAAGAACGCGGATGAAGGAGTCGTACTCGTAGCGATTCAGATCGCGGTTGATTCCGATCTAAGCGCCGAACAACGGCGCCTCCGCGTTCAACACATGTGCAGCCCAATGACGTCTCCCGTGCCTTGATCCAGCAAGGGAAGAGGGAGAGGTTGGGGAAAACTCCGTCCAGCAGCAGCACAATGGCGTGGTGGTGGTGGAGGAGTGTGGCACTCCAGCAGGGCTTCGCCAAGCACTACGAGAGACGAGGAGGGAGAGAGGTAGGGCTGCGCCTTGGGAGAGAGAGACTCCTGTGTTGGGCAGCCCCAAAACCTCCACTATATATAGGGGCAAGGGGGAGGGGGAGGCGCCCTAGGGTTTCCCCTAGGGGGGGGCGGCGGCCAGGGCAGATGGGATCTCCCCTTTGGGTGACTTGGCCCCCAAGCCAGGAGGTGGGAACCCTAGATGGGGCGCCCCAAACCCCCTGGTCACGTGGGAATGGGTGAGGGGGGCGCAAAACCCCTTAGTGGGCAGGTTTTCCCCCTTCCCTTGGCCCATGAAGCCCCCCAACACTTGTCGGGGCCCCCGAAACACCTTTCGGTCATGCTGGTCATCACCCGGTACCTCCGGAACACTTCCAGACTCCAAAACCCTTTGTCCAATATATCAATCTTCACCTCCGGACCATTCCGAGACTCCTCGTGACGTCCGGGATCTCATCCGGGACTCCGAACAACATTCGGTAACCACGTATATCTATTCCCTATAACCCTAGCGTCATCGAACCTTAAGTGTGTAGACCCTACGGGTTCGGGAACCATGCAGACATGACCGAGACAACTTTCCGGCCAATAACCAATAGCGGGATCTGGATACCCATGTTGGCTCCCACATGTTCCACGATGATCTCATCGGATGAACCACGATGTCAAGGATTCAATCAATCCCGTATACAATTCCCTTTGTCTACCGGTATAGTACTTGCCCGAGATTCGATCGTCGGTATCCCGATACCTTGTTCAATCTCGTTACCGGCAAGTCTCTTTACTCGTTCCATAACACATCATCCCGCGATCAACTCCTTGATCACATTGTGCACATTATGATGATGTCCTACCGAGTGGGCCCAGAGATACCTCTCCATCACACGGAGTGACAAATCCCAGTCTCGATTCGTGCCAACCCAACAGACACTTTCGGAGATACCCATAGTGCACCTTTAAAGCCACCCAGTTACGTTGTGAAATTTGGTACACCCAAAGCATTCCTATGGTATCCGGGAGTTGCACAATCTCATGGTCTAAGGAAAATATACTTGACATTTAGAAAAGCTTTAGCATACGAACTACATGATCTTGTGCTACGCTTTGGATTGGGTCTTGTCCATCACATCATTCTCCTAATGATGTGATCCCATTATCAATGACATCCAATGTCCATGGTCAGGAAACCATGACGATCTGTTGATCAACGAGCTAGTCAACTAGAGGCTCACTAGGGACATGTTGTGGTCTATGTATTCACACATGTATTGCGGTTTCCGGTCAATACAATTATAGCATGAATAATAGACAATTATCATGAACAAGGAAATACAATAATAACCATTTTATTATTGCCTCTAGGGCATATTTCCAACAGAATCAACGCACGGACGTTCTACCAGTAGCATATGTAGTTGCCAGGTGTAGAAGTCTAAAGAAACGGAAAAATTGTCATGCTATAGCTGATGTAGTTGCAAACTTGCAATGTGCAAAAAGCCTAAAAAACTGAAATTGTCATGCTCAAGATAGCAACTCGTTCAGGATTAAAATGGGCAAAAACACAGAAAGTTGCTATCCGAAAAAATGGGATTAGGGGGAGATTAGAGCAACTATGCTGGGAGGATGCTATGTCACGCAAAAAATAGAATCGGAGCAAACGGTTATGTCCTCGCACCAAGAATCATGCACCATCGGATGGGTGGTGTTGCACTCGCACCATAACAGCTTGGAGCGAACATTCGCTCATTATCATTCCCATTTGAGATAGGGCTTTTTTCGGGTATAAACTTGCATTACTCAAGATAGAAGGTTACAATCAGTCGTAGCCAAGTCTAGGGAATCAGAAGGCCCTGATCCAATCCAGATAAGAGTTCTACCTTCTACCCTAGCAAACCTTGCCAAACTATCACTAACCTTATTTTGAGTTCGTTTAACAAGAGTAATACAAGTTCTACGTAGGCCCATCAAGTGCCTAATTTCTTTCACAACAGCGTAATAAATCGATCTATCCAAATCCTCTGACTGAACCATCTTCACAGCCACCATAGAGTCCATCTCCATTATAATGGGCAATTCACTCCTTTGGATTGAGAAGGAAAGTCCCTCCATGCACGCGCATGGCTCTGCTTCCAAAGCATCTCGACAAGAGAAAAGAGCTCTGCAGGCCGAGAAAATGATTGTACCTTTGTCATCCCATAGGATCATGCCCGCTCCCGTTGCTCCATCAACAAAAGACCCATCCGAGTTTAGTTTAACCCATCCAACCGGAGGTGCACTCCACCTAGCATCAAGGGACGGTGGTTTTGGCCTATCTGCTTGCATATAAGTAACAATTGATTTCCCCTTAACATGGTCATCACACATGTCCATCTTGAGCCCAATAATAGAATCCAGGTAACTTACTAGGAACCTTTTCGATGCTTCCGCCGGGGGAGGCAATTTATCATGAACAACTTCATTATGAACATGCCAACAGCGCCATAAAGTCATCAGCACCATGGTCCGTTCTATGTCAGGGAGGGGTTCAAGTGCATGAAGTAACCATTCTTTGCCTGTATTAACTACACAATTAATATCCGGCAAGGCCCAAACTTCCGCCATTGCAAACCAAAGCTCTCGAGCCAAAGGGCACCGTACAAACGAGTGGAAATTATCCTCCACTTCAGCTGCACATAGCGGGCACCTGCCATCAACTTCCAGGCCCCGTTTTCTTTTATTTTGCCATGTAGGAAGGGAGTCAACAACCACTCTCCACGCGAAATTCCGGATCATGGGGGGTACATCACAATCCCATATGAACTTCCACCCTCTTCTTCGATCATCAGGAGCCGAGCTCGAGCCTGTAGCAGTTTTACGGTAAGCTTGCTCAAAATCAAAATCGTAGGCGCTTTTAACTGAGAATCGGCCATACTTGCCCGGACCCCACGCAATGACATCCTCCTCCTGCCTAGGAGATGCTCTGTTTTTGTTTATTTCCAAAACATTAGCCGTCAAGAAGTAGTTCTGTAGCACTTCCTGAGTCCACGAGCCATTGATGTTCAGCAAGTCGGCCACAAAACGTATGCGACAAGTCCCTTGAGTGGTAATAGGTTTTGAAAGAGTGTGGTCTTGGGATCCAATTATCTCGCCAAACACGGATACTTCTTCCATTGCCCACTCTCCACAAAATGCCTTGTTTCAAGAGATGAAGACCGTGACTAATGGCCTGCCAAGATGATGATGCATTTCCACTAAAAACTGTATCAATGAGATTGCCTTCCGGGTAGTATCTAGCTTTCAGAATCTGAGCACATAGGCTGTGCAGCCTAATGATAAGTCACCAAGCCTGTCGAGCAAGCAGCGCTTGGTTGAACAGCCGAAAGTCCCTAAAGCCAACACCCCCTTTACTCTTTGGTTGCATTAAGTTTTCCCAAGAGCACCAGTGTACTTTCCTTTTTCCTTTAGCTGATCCCCAATAGAAACACCTAACCATCCTCGTGAGCTCATCACAAACCGAGTACGGTAGCTTAAACACCCCCATAATATAAGTAGGGAGTGCTTGCGCAATCGACTTTATTAGAACTTCTCTGCCTGGTTGTGTGAGGTGTCCGTCACCCTACTATATTAACCGCTTTGTTAAGCTCATTTGCAGATTTTGGAAGCGCCCTTTAGACATCCGACCGTCAGGCGTTGGGAGCCCCAAATATTTCTCTTCAAAAACAGCACTGGAAACATTGAGCACACTCCGAACTTCTGCTTGCACATTTGCAGGACATGCCTTACCAAAGAGGATGGAGCATTTATCATAATTCAAACTCTGTCCCGTGGCACTACCATATTGTTCTATAGCTTCTTTCACCTTCTCAACTTGAACCTTGGAAGCCTCAAAAAATAGCATGGTGTCATCTGCAAATAATAAGTGTGAGATGCCCGGGGCACGCCTGCACACTTTGACAGGAGTTATATCATCTGATGCCACCTTGTGTTTGAGGATAGCAGATAAACCGTCAGCCACAAAAATAAACAAGAATGGTGACAGAGGGTCGCCTTGCCGAAGACCTCGTGACGGTGCAAATGAATCCAAGAGGGTCCCATTTAATCTGACAGAGTACCTCACAGATGTGACACACGCCATTATCCAGTCCACCCATCTATGAGCAAAACCCATCTTTTGCATCACCTGCTTCAAGAACGACCAATCCACACGATCATAAGCCATGGATAGATCAAGTTTATAAGCACAAAAACTCTTTGTTAGGAAAAATAGAAAAGAAAAACAACACAGACAAGCCAGGTCAGCAAAATCCACTGCAATGCAAAATAAAGCCTGGAGATCTAGAACAGTCATCGATTTCAGAATTATGTGATGTTCCTTCAGCGACACTTGTTTTACCGCATCCATTAATGAACAAACAAATACTAGCAGATCAACAAGGACATCAGTAATCCACCACAATGCAAAACAAAAACAGTCATCGATTTCAGACTTAAAACTCCAGTCTACAACTCTAAAATACTCAAAAGTGCGTCTAATCCGCTCCCGAAATCTTAAGCACTCAAAAGACCAAGAACATCCTGTATAAACGAGCTATGAAAACTAAGAGCAAAACATCTTTACTGAACTAACCCATTCAGCTAGCATCTCTTAACCTCACACAATCGATGGAATATGTTGTCTTGTTTTGTTGCCTTGTTCTAATAAAATGGGGCGGGGGGAACCCCTTTTCATCATTTTTTTGGTCAAATCATGTTTTGCCACATGTGCATCTGTGCAATTTGTCCTCTGCCATGATTTTTGTTTGGTTCATTCGTGAGCGTCCATACCAATCTTGAGATCGGTTCTTAGGAACCGCTCGCTCCTGGGAATGTTGAACTCTGAAATGATTTCTTTGGCACGTTTCTTTATGCAAGGATCAATCACGGTGGCTGAACACATGGCAAAAAGCATCTAAAAAACACAACGAAAGCATGAAAGCAAGAAACATGTCATAACCTAACTCTTAACCAAGTGACTCCATCCCCAGTAAGAAATATCCTACCTCTTCTATAAGGAACCATGAAGTAACTAAGATGTTGCCGTTATATAATCTGGAACCGATACTTAGAAGCCGTGACTACAAATTAGTATCAATTCTAGGCCTTTGACAAAGATAAGTTGGTGTGCAGCCAAGAAAATACAGGGTTTTTCGAGCTCCGTATTGCTGACATTGTATGTTTACCAGAACTAAAGTTTAATTAGACTGAGACCACAACCATGAAAAATAATACTATACTATAAACAGGCAAAAATGCAGATAAGCGAGGTCAGCAAAACCCACTGCAATGTGAAATAAAGCCTGGGGATCTACAACAGTCATCAATTCTGGAAGCGTGTGATGTTTCTGACCACAATGCAAAGAAAATAAGGATCCATTAATGAACAAACAAAAACTAGCAGATCAACAAGAAGAGCAGTAATGCACCACAATGCAAAGCAAAACCTGGTGATCCATAAAAGTCATCGATTTCAGACTCATGACTCCAGTCTGCACCTCTGAAATACTCAAAAGGGCATCGAATCCGCTCCCGAAATCTGAAGCACTCAAAAGACCAAGAACATCATGTACAAACGAGCTATGAAAACTAATAAGAGCAGAACATCTTTACTGAACTAACGCATTAAGCTAGCTCTAGCGTAACATAGCTGTGTCCCTAGCAATCGACAGGTTGAGATCTCTGGACTGCGTCTCCAGAACCGCAAGCGCAGACTGGTTCATCTGCAGGCAGGACTTCACCGCGGCCTCCTCACCGATCTTGTTGCACAGGAGCTCGAATGCACCGATACGGATACGAGTATCAGTATCGGGCCAATACGGATACGTAAATTCGTCATTTTGAAAATGTGTCAATACGGATACATTTTACTATTTATTTATTTAAAAAAAGGGATTCAGAATGTCAACTGTGACCTTTTTACATGCATGGATTCCATGGTTCCCTGTCTTCTTAGCAAAAGAGCATAAACTCTAGAGTAGCTACTCAAAGCTTCATGACCACAGTAGTTGCATTTCCATTGTGTTGCCCCCTCCACGTGATTTCTCTATGATTTGAACATGGCTCCACAATGGTGCCCTTAGATTTGTAGGTACAGTAGGAGGTGCAGCAGGAGGAGCCATCTGGAGGAGATGAGAAAAATGAGATCTTCACAGATCAGAGGAGAAAGAAGAGGGGATGAGCTTGGCTGGGCATGAGAAAAGGAGAAGAGAACTGTACATACCTCCTTGTTGTGTGACAGGAGGCGTTGGTGAGGAGTAGCAGCTCGTCGCCGGCTAGCCGCCGGCCCTGGGTGATTAGCTGCTAGGTATGCAGCCACCAGCCACCGCCTGGTGTGAGCTTGGGAGGGAGGAAAGAAAACTGGGAGGGAAAGGACGGGGGCATTTGCGGTACTAGGGTTGATGTCTGCCTCTTAACTGGGCTAGCTGAGTGGTCTCTTAGATGGGATGGGCTATATCCAAATGAACTGAAAAAGTATCCTTCAAGTATCTGAATTGTTTTAAATTATTTATTCACGGATACTCCTTGGATTGGATATGTATCGGGGGCGTATCAAAGTAGTATCGGTATCAGATACGGTATCCGATACCGATTCGCTGGTTGCCTGAAGTATAGGTGCATTCGAGCACAGGAGCAACAAGTCTGGTCCCTCGAGGACGCGCGGGTAAAAGGGCAGAATCGCTTGCGCCACATGAGAGGCCTCCCCGAGGGCGAGATCCTCCAAGATGGCGATCTTCAGGTCCTGTCCTTCCTTCAAGGCTTCAACAGCCATGAAGGCATCAGCCTTACTACTGATCCGAAGGAAGCGAACTGGTCCTTTGAAGGACAGACGAACTAGTTTGCGCCTCTTCAATGCTGGTGGCATGTCTTCAGACGTGACGGCCGTCGCCGTCCAAGGGAGGGCGAGCCGAGGGGAAGACGTACCTTTCTCGCGGTGTGGCGACCAGCTACCCAAATCCATGGCGCAGGAACCCCCGAAGCGCCGTTTCCAGAGGAGGACACGACGTCTTCAGCGACACCGCTCGTCGGCGACAACAGCTTCTTGCTGTCCGCCTCGACGGCTGGGGTCGTTTCCTCGAACTTGGGCTGGACCAGCTCCAGGCAACGACGATGCCCCGCGAGGACGCCTAGATGTCCACCCTTGTCGCCCGTGGTAGTGCTGCTGTCGGTGCCGGTGGCGGTGGCGGTAGCGCTGTCGTCGACGGTGACGGCAAAGAAGGGAGGCGGGGCGTCAACTGCCGGGCAGGACGACCGAGGTACTGGGGGACAGGCCTCTGTCGCCCCTCGTCATCTTGCCGCACATGGGCGCGGGCGCGAGCGCGAGCGTGGGAGGCCGCCGATGGGAAGTTTGTCGTCCCCCTGCCGGATTGGCACATATTTAAAGGCTGTCCGATCCATCGTTTAAAATAGATGGCCCATCTGAGCAACTCTAGCAAACCCCATATAAAATACTAACCCGCATAAGGCTTTTGCAGTTCGTGGAAAAAGATATATGCGGACCGATGCGAGCGCGTTCAGACTCAGACACCGCAAAAGGGATCATTTTTTACGGGTCAGCTATGTAGAGTCTGATCAGGTATCGCCGTGTCGATCCACAAATAGAAAACGCCCAATTATTGAATTTGACATCGATTTTGACAGATGAGTTTAAATTCAAACAATAGAACACAGTTCACACGCAAATAAAAGCTTAGTTTTGTAGGACAAACGTAAAAAGGGGGTCTTGCAAAAGTGACGACCATGTCCGGCATAATCTTGGCCGACCTTCACTCCGCGCCACCGAGTCCATCAAGGTCATCGCAAGCATCAAGATCAAGATTTGAGACGTATCAGTGCAAGCATCAAAAGACACCGCACTCCAAGCCTTGATCAAGATTTGATCTTCCAAGATCGTGTAGTTCTTTGATCTCTAGCTTTTTCTTGCTCGCGCTTGCTCATACGGCCCGTCATCTATATCCTCCAATTCTTCTTCACCACCGTGATCATCCACGCCGCCCTCCATTTCATTGTAATCGAATGTAGCGAACGAGGCTTGACCGAAATCAACGGTGTTGGTGTCCAACAAGTTTACGAACTTGGCAGTGGCATTGTTCGAACCACCGCTATAGTGAGCGACAAACAAGTCATGAGCTACCGCAAATGGCGAAAAGCAAAGTAAATTGAAGGGACCGAAGAGGCATACCTTCCGGCCATTTTGTCAAACACCTCGCTTGCGGTGGAAGCAAAACCGATGAGCGGCATCGCTGGGGGAACCTCTTGTCAGGGCGGAGGGAGTGGATGAAGGAGCCGGCCTCTTTGTAGCAGGAATCTTCTTCTGCTTTACGCCCAAGACCTTGCCGGCCTTCTCCGCTGTCGGCCGGGATCGCGCAGCGGCGTTGGCGCCCGGAGCGCGGGCCTTTGATACGTCTCCAACGTATCTACTTTTCCAAACACTTTTGCCCTTGTTTTGGACTCTAACTTGCATGATTTGAATGAAACTAACCCGGACTGACGCTGTTTTCAGCAGAACTGCCATGGTGTTATTTTTGTGCAGAAACAAAAGTTCTCGGAATGACCTGAAAATCCACGGAGATAAGTTTCGGAAAATATAAAAAATACTGGCAAATGATGAAGGCCAGGGGGGCCCACACTCTGTCCACGAGGGTGGGGGCACCCTCCCCCCTGGGCGCGCCCCCCTGTCTCGTGGGCCCCTGAGGCTCCACCGACCTCAACTCCAACTCTATATATTCCGTTTCACGGAGAAAAAATCAGAGAGGAAGTTTCATCACGTTTTACGATACGGAGCCGACGCCAAGCCCAAAAACCTTTTGGGAGGGCTGATCTAGAGTCCGTTCGGGGCTCCAGAGAGAGGGATTCGTCACCGTCGTCATCATCAACCATCCTCCCTCACCAATTTCATGATGCTCACCGCCGTGCATGAGTAATTCCATCATAGGCTTGCTGGACGGTGATGGGTTGGATGAGATTTACCATGTAATCAAGTTAGTTTTGTTAGGGTTTGATCCCTAGTATCCACTATGTTTTGAGATTGATGTTGCTATGACTTTGCTATGCTTAATGCTTGTCACTAGGGCCCGAGTGCCATGATTTCAGATCTGAACCTATTATGTTTTCATGAATATATGTGAGTTCTTGATCCTATCTTGCAAGTCTATAGTCACCTATTATGTGTTATGATCAGACAACCCCGAAGTGACAATAATCGGGATACTTCTCGGTGATGACCGTAGTTTGAAGAGTTCATGTATTCACTATGTGTTAATGCTTTGGTCTGGTACTCTATTAAAAGGAGGCCTTAATATCCCTTAGTTTCCACTAGGACCCCGCTGCCATGGGAGGGTAGGACAAAAGATGCCATGCAAGTTCTTTTCCATAAGCATGTATGACTATATTTGGAATACATGCCTACATTACATTGATGAATTGGAGCTAGTTCTATGTCACCCTATGTTATAGCTATTACATGAGGAATCGCATCCGGCATAATTATCCATCACTGATCCAATGCCTACGAGCTTTTCACATCTTGTGTTTCGCTTATTTATTTTACCGTCGCTACTGTTACAATCACTACAATACTGCTATCTTTACTTTTACCGCTGTTACCATTACTATCATATTACTCGGCTACTAAATACCTTGCTGCAAATACTAAGCTATCCAGGTGTGGTTGAATTGACAACTCAACTGCTAATACTTAAGAATATTCTTTGGCTTCCCTTGTGTCGAATCAATAAATTTGGGTTGAATACTCTACCCTCGAAAGCTGTTGCGATCCCCTACACTTGTGGGTTATCAAGACTAATTTCTGACACCATTGCCGGAGAGCATAGCTCTATTCTTTGAGTCACTTGGGATTTATATCTGCTGATCACTATGAAGAACTTGAAAGATCAAAGAACCAAAATTTATCCCTCAACTACGAGGGGAGGTAAGGAACTGCCATCTAGCTCTGCACTAGATTCTCCTTCTGTTATGAGTAAGCTTGCGACACCTAAACCTGCAACTGCTGTTAATTCTGACATGTCGCATGTTATTGATGATGCCACTTCTGCTATGCATGATATTTATGATGAAACTATTTCTGTGCGTGATACTACGGTGCCATTAGGTGAATTTCCGGATGAACAACTTGCTAGGGTTGGAGAGAATGAAATTATTGAAGATGCTATTATTGATGATAGTGATGATGAAAGTTCTCCCCCTGATTATGAATTACTTGTTGTTCCTGAGGGTTATGTTATGAATGAGGAAGCTGCTAATGCTATTTTTGCTTGCAAAGATAGATATGATCTTATAAAAATTCTAGCTAAATGGAAGCAGCAATCCCTTAATGCTAGAATGAAACCTGGCCCCGCTTTTGCTACTTCACCTATCTGTGTTACTGATAAGGATTATGAATTCTCTGTTGATCCTGAAATAATTGCTTTGGTTGAATCTAATCCTTTTTATGGCTATGAATCTAAAACTGTTGTGGCACATCTTACCAAGTTAAATGATATAGCCACCCTGTTTACTAATGATGAGAAGTCTCGCTATTATTATATCCTTAAGATATTTCCGTTCTCATTAAAGGGTGATGCTAAAACTTGGTTTAATTCTCTTGATCCTGGTTGTGTGCGTAGTCCCCAGCATATGATTTATTACTTCTCTGCTAAATATTTCCCTGCTCATAAGAAACAAGCTGCCTTGCGGGAAATATATAATTTTGTGCAAATCAAAGAAGAGAGTCTCCCACAAGCTTGGGGGAGGCTTCTCTGATTACTTAATGCTTTGCCTGATCATCCTCTTAAGAAAAATGAAATACTTGATATCTTTTACAATGGACTAACTGATGCTTCCAAGGACCACTTGTATAGTTGTGCTGGTTGTGTTTTCGGGGAAAGAACAGTCGACCAAGCTGAATTATTATTGAACAATATGTTGACAAATGAAAATAATTGGACTCTTCCTGAGCCAATTCCTGAAGCGATTCCTGAACCAATTAAGCCAACTCCTAAGCCTATTCTTAAACCTACTCTGAAGAAGAGAGGTGTTCTATTTCTCAGTCCTAAAGATATGCAAGAGGCAAAGAAATCAATGAAAGAAAAAGGTATTAAAGCTGAAGACGTTAAGAATACCTCCTATTGAAGAGATACATGGTCTTAATATACCACCTGAAAAAACACATTGTCTTGATAACCCGACACAGGTAGTAAAGGTAAATTCTCTCTATAGATATGATAAAGTTGAAATTCTGTCTACTAGACTTGCTAGCCAGTGCTTAGATGAATTTGATGATTTTATGGATAAACAAGCAAATTTCAATGATTATGTTAGTAGACAATTAAAAAATAATGCTTATATGATAGGACGCTTGAGTGTTTATATGTCTAGAGTTAAGGGTGAACTTAAACTCACTAGTAAACATGCTTCTATGGTTACCACTCAAGCTGAACAAGTACTTAAGGCTCAGAATGAATTGCTAGATGAACTAAATAATAAACATGATTTTGCTGTTAGAGTGGCTACTAGAACTGGTAAAATGACTCAGGAACCTTTGTATCCTGAAGGCCACCCTAAGAGAATTGAACAAGATTCTCAGAATAATAATCTAGATGCCCCTAGTTCCTCTAAGAAGAAGAAAAAGAAAGATGATAGGACTTTGCATGCTTCTAGTGAACCTAATGTAGAAAAACCTGAGAATCCTGATGATACTTCTATCTCTGATGCTGAAACACAATCCGGAGATGAACATGAACCTGATAATAATGCTAATCGTGATGTTCATGTAGATGCTCAACCTAGTAATAACAATGATATAGAAATTGAACCTGCTATTGATCTTCATAACCCACAATCAAGAAATCAACGTTATGATAAGAGAGATTTTGTTGCTAGGAAACATGGTAGGGAAAGAGAACCATGGGTTCAGAAACCCATGCCTTTTTCGCCTAAACCATTCAAGACAAAGGATTGAGGATTTTGAGCGCTTTGCTGGAATGATTAGACCTATTTTCTTACGCATGCGCTTAACTGATATGCTTAAAACAAATCATTATGCTAAATACATGAAAGATATCATCACTAATAAGAGGAAAATACCTTAAGCTAAAATCTCCACCATGCTTGCCAACTATACCTTTAAGGGTGGAATACGTAAGAAACTTGGTGATCCAGGAGTACCCACTATACCATGCTCCATCAAAAGAAATTATATTAAAACTGTCATATGTGATTTAGGAGCCAGTGTTAGTGTTATGCCTCTTTCCTTGTACTGTAGACTTGAATTAAGTAAGTTGACACCTACTGAGATATTTTTGTAAATGTTTGACAAATCAACTGCTATACCAGTCGGCATTTGTGAGGACGTGCCTATTGTTGTTGCAAACGTTACTATATTAACAGACTTTGTCATTCTTGAAACAACCTCAAGTTCACAGTATAAACTCTATTGGGAAAATTCCATCAATTATATTTGGAGGTTTTGAATTTCCTCTTCCTACTGCAAAGAAAAAGTATGATATTCTTATTATTGGGGATTTTCATATCCCCGTTGAGGTAACCTAGTGTCACTTCGAAAATTCTCCGGTTTTATGTGATTCGGAATGAGTTTATTAACAAGACTTGATCAACCTTGTTAGTGGATTCATTTTGATGATCATGATATGGATGAAACTAGAAGGCACAACCTTTTGTGCCCTCTTTTTACTTTCTGCTATTTAGAATAAATAAAGCAAAACTAGTATTATCTATCTGTTTTTTGAATTATCCATGCAATAAAAAATATCCCGAAAATAAAAGTGCTCCAAATTCCCTGAAATTTAGTATGATTTTTTATAGAATTTGAGGATTTTAGGCACTGAAAACACTGCAGGAGGGGCAAGCACCTGGCCACGAGGGTGGAGGGCGCGCGCCCCTGTCTCGTGGGTCCACGATGGCCCCTTCCACTTATTCCTGCACCCACAAACTCCATCTTCTTCCCCAAAAAGTCCCCATCCAGCTCAAGCACGAGTTCTAGCTCATTTTGCTGTGATTTTTGATCTCCTTGCTCAAATCCCCATTCACAAAACTGCTTTGGGAGATTGTTGCTTGGTATGTGACTCCTCTATTGGTCCAATTAGTTTTTGTTCTAGTGCTTTATTCATTGCAAATTTTTGCTGCATAGGTGACCCTGTTCTTGAGCTTGCATGTTAAATTTATGAGGTCTCAAGCAATTCTAATGCATGATATAGGCTCTAGGCACTTGTAGGAGTAGTTGCTACCAATCTTGTTTAGTTTTATTTACTTTTATTTTGAAGTTACTAAAAATTTCAGAAATATTGCAGAAAAAGAAATATTTCTAGGAGAATGTATCAAGGTGGTTCCTCAATAAAGAAAGGACCCAGGCTTGCTATGCGTGAGCAAGACAATGAACTACCGAGGGACACAGAAGTACGAGCATCTGAGTGGCCATAAGGCGATTTTATGGTCAATGCAAGCATTAAGGATGAATTTGACGCATATGTGTGTAATGCCGATCTTGAGGACTTCTTAAAAGATAAGTGTCCTCCATACTATCAATTGACTGATTCATTTGTGAGAAGGTTTAAATATAAATCTTCATGTAATTCTCAGAGTGTCCTGTTTGATATTTATGATAAATCTTATACCATGGATTTAGAAGATTTTACAACTGCTTGCAAACTTCCACAGTGGGGAAATGTTAATGATCCCCACAAACCTGAATTTAGAGATTTTCTTGCTAGTATTACTGTGGGAGAATCTAGGGATATAGCAAAAGCTACCATAGGGAGCATTCATTTTCCTGCTATACATTATTTTGCTCTCTTCATTGGTAGATGCATTAATGGTAAAGATGAAGCATGTCATATATGTGTCCCTGATCTTTGTGTCCTCAAGAGTGTTGTGTTAGGTAATAAAGATTACAAGTTGGGGGCAATAGTCGCACATAGGCTGCGTAATAATGGTATGTCTGGAGATTTATTTTGAGGTATTTATGCGACCCATGTTGCTAATTATCTTGGTATAGCCCCATGAGAGGGGGATATGGTGTTGCCTCCTGCTTATTTAGATTATGACGCGATGGTAAAACATCGTTTTCTTTTGAGCAATGAACAATTCCTCCATCCTCCTTTCCTTTTTGATTACCAGGCAAAATGAAGGTATGTTGTTACCAGGGAGGAGGCAGCTTGGGGGAGTACGTATTTCTCACCGACTTTACATTCATGTTCACACACTATTCTAGCTGTCGGTGCTCATACTCTTTCATTGTATTATCCATGCTAGTTTAATTTTCTTTTTCAAGCCTTCTTCTTGTGTGCTTGATAAACCTTAAGAAAAAACAAAAAATATAGTTAGTTTAATTTCCATGCTTGTAGTAGTAATTAAAATGAAAACCCAAAAAGATTTCTCGTTCTTCTTTTACTTGTTGGGAGCTTTCCTGTGTAAATAGTTTTATTTTATTTTCCTTCCTTTGGGGGTCGAGAGTAGAAGACCATATTGAAAATGTTTAGCGGATCTCATATGCATGATTGTTTATTTAACTTAGAGCCCATATTACTTTGTCTCCTCTCTTGAGTTGAATGCTTGCAAATTCCAGCTTAGTCCAATGCACGTGCACTATTATTATTATACACATCGTTCGGTCGTGCAAGTGAAAGGCAATAATGACGATATATGATGGACTGATTGAGATGAGAGAAGTTGGTATGAACTCGACCTCTCTTGTTTTTGTAAATATGATGAATTCATCATTCCTGATTTAGCTTGTTATGAAGTAAACCTATTTGCAATGACATTTAGAGATTATAGTTGCTTGTGCCATGCTTGATTAGCTATGAGTTATAATGGTCTACCTTGCGTGCCAACATGCTATTAAAATGATTATGATGTGGTATGATGGGATGGTATCCTTCTTTGAATAAATTGAATGACTTGACTTGGCACATGTTCACGCATGTAGTTGAAACAAATCAACATAGCCTTCACGATATTTATGTTCATGGTGGATTATATCCTACTCATGCTTGTACTCGGTGTGAATTAATTTTAATGCATGTTTATGACTGTTGTCGCTCTCTTAGTTGGTCGCTTCTCAATCTTTTGCTAGCCTTCACCTATACTAAGCGGGAATACTGCTTGTGCGTCCAAATTCCATAAACCCCAAAGTTGTTCCATATGAGTCCACCATACCTTCCTATATGCGGTATCTACCTGCCGTTCCAAGTAAATTTGTATGTGCCAAACTCCAAACCTTCAAATGAAATTCTGTTTTGTATGCTCGAGAAGCTCATGTTTCAACTAGGGTTGTCTGTATCTTCCATGCTAGGTGGGTTATTCTCAAGAGGAGTGGACCCCGCTCCTCATTCACGAGAAAATGGCCGGTAACCGGGATGCCCGGTCCCATGATCCAAAAAGATCAAAGCAAATCAATATAATTAAACAAAACTCCCCCAGGGCTGTTGATAGTTGGAGGCACTCGTTGTTTCGAGCAAGCCATGGATTGATGCTTGTTGGTGGTGGGGGAGTATAAACTTTTACCATTCTGTTTGGGAACTACCTATAATGCATGTAGTATGGAAGATATAGCCATCTCATAGTTGCTGCGTTGACAGTGAAAGTATGCCGCTCAAAATGTTATTCAATCTCTATTTTAAAATCAAGCTCTGGCACCTCTATAAATCCTTGCTTCCCTCTGCGAAGGGCCTATCTATTTACATTTATGTTGAGCCATCGCCTTCTTATTAAAAAGCACCCGCTGGAGAGCACACTGTTATTTGCATGTATTACTATTGGTTTATATTGGGTATGACTTGACTGGATCTCTTTTACCATGAATTACAATGTTTAGTCAGTCCTTCATCTTTAAAGGTGCTCTGCATTTATGTTTTGCGGTCTCAGAAAGGGCTAGCGAGATACCATCTTGTTACATCATATTATGATTGTTTTGAAAAAGTGTTGTCATTCGAGTTTTATTATTATGGCTCGCTAGCTGATTATGCTATTGATATGAGTAATTGTGAGACCTAAGTGTTATTGTGAGTATGGTTAGTTCATAATACTTGCTGGACCTTGAATGCTGGCTTTACATATTTACAACAACAAGAGCAAATAGAGTTTGTAAAAGTTTTTCTTTATCACTTTCAGTTTATCAACTGAATTGCTTGAGGACAAGCAAAAGTTTAAGCTTGGGGGAGTTGATACGTCTCCAACGTATCTACTTTTCCAAACACTTTTGCCTTTGTTTTGGACTCTAACTTGCATGATTTGAATGAAACTAACCCGGACTGACGTTGTTTTCAGCAGAACTGCCATGGTGTTATTTTTGTGCAGAAACAAAAGTTCTCGGAATGACCTGGAAATCCACGGAGATAAGTTTCGGAAAATATAAAAAATACTGGCAAAATATGAAGGCCAGGGGGCCCACACCCTGTCCACGAGGGTGGGAGTGCGCCCTCCCCCCTGGGCGCGCCCCCCTGTCTCGTTGGCCCCATGCAGCTCCGCCGACCTCAACTCCAACTCTATACATTCCGTTTCGTGGAGAGAAAAATCGGAGAGGAAGTTTCATCGCGTTTTACGATACGAAGCCGCCGCCAAGCCCAAAAACCTCTCGGGAGGGCTGATCTGGAGTTCGTTCAGGGCTCCGGAGAGGGCGATTCGTTGTCGTCGTCATCATCAACCATCCTCCCTCACCAATTTCATGATGCTCACCGCCCTACGTCTGACAGTAGAGTGGGGGGTAGGTATGGAGAGGCAAGATCCTAGCTATGGAATAGTTGTACACACGAGTGTTTTACGAGTTCAGGTCCTTCTCGGAGGAAGTAATAGCCCTACGTCTCAGAGCCCGGAGGCGGTCGACTGGTTTCTGTGTATATGAGTTACAGGGGTGCGAACCCTTTACACTGAGGAGGGGGTAGCTTATATAGAGTTCGCCAGACCCCTCCGGCCCTCAGTTATGCAGGGTTTAAAGTACATTAAGACAGGGGGTTACTGCTAACGCCCTCATAAATTGCCATGAAGACTATTAAAGCTACTTAATGTCAGACCCTTGCGTGCTGAGTGACTTTAGGTCTCCTGGCCGTCGAGTGGTTAGCTTCATGGTCGAGTGGCTATCTTCATCGTCGAGTGTCCTTGAGTTCGTTGAGTGAAGTCCCTCTTGGTCGACTGGAAGGTAGCTTCTTCTAAGGATGTCCTTGGGTAGGGTATCTTAGATAGGTCCATGACCCTACCCTAGGTACATGACTTCATCATTAGCCCCCGAATGGATCGAGGTTCGAGTGAGGAAGGAGTTGATAATTTTCTCCGACCTATTTCCCGTGCTCTGATTATGTCGTATCCTGGATCAGCGATTTTTCTTTTTTGGCGTTGGCATTAACTTTTCTTTCAGTCGCCTTGATCCATTCCTTTCTTCTGTCGAGTGAACTTTTGAACTTAGTGAACTTCCGAGCGATGGATCACAGGAAATCTATCATCTGACAGACTGATCTGCCGTTAGCAGATTTTGTGGGATTCGAATTTTGGGAAGCGCGCGAAGCGGGGCGGACCGCGGTACTTGGATGGGGTAAGGCGTGGACGCCTCGATTTCCGCGCCGCCTTTTTCGCCACGTATCATGCGTGCGCGACTGTTTCGGGATGTGACAGGACCGCCCGGGCCTACTTGTCAGCCACTCGGAAGCGTCCTTATATAAAGCGCCGGGCGAGGGTTTTTGAACAGTGCCTTCTCATTCTCCTCTCTGCCCTCTCTGCCTCCGCCCGCTGTGCCTACTCTCACCTCCGCCTATCCACTCCTCGCGTGCTTCGCCGGCGACAATGGTGAAGGAGAAGATGGCGGCCTTGGAGCGCGTGAAGAAGGCGACGGTGATGGGGAAAGCAAAGGGGAGAGCGTCCAGTCGGGGCGGATCTTCATCAAGGTCCCGCCTGCCATAAGGTTGGGTCCAAGGGGATTGGATCTGCTCGACCATCACTGAGACGGATCTCAATGACCTGGCCAACGAGGGTCTGATCCCCCACGGGTCAGCAAGGCTTCCAGGGACTGAGTGTCAACCACAGCCGCAGGAGGGTGAGTGCGTTCTCCTAGCCACTCATGTAGACCGTGGATTCTCTCTGCCGCCGAGTGTTTTCTTCCGAGGGTTTCTGAACTTTTTTGTGGCGCAACTCCACCATTTCACTCCCAATTCCATTGCCTATCTTGCTGCTTTCGTGTCCATGTGCGAGAACTTCCTGGGTTGTCGACCACACTGGGGTCTCTTTAAGCACATATTCACCTGTCGCTCACAGACGGTGAAAAAGGCGAGTCTGGATGATGAGAGGACTAAGGTTATCCAGATGTGCGGGGGTCTTGGGATTCAGATGAGGAATAAGAGTACTTTCCCGGCCATGACCCTTCCTGAGTCGGTCAGAGGGTGGCAGTCGACTTGGTTCTACTGCCAAGACGAGTCGATGCCAGGGCAGTCGACTGGTCTCCCTCCGTTCTCCATGGACCGAGTGGACAAACCCTCTTCCCTGAAGGTGCTTCCTGAGGAGAAAGCTCAGGTAAAAATGTTGATGGAGCGTGTAGTCCAACTCGTTAGGGACGGAGTGACGGGTATGGATCTTCTGGAGGTCTTCCTTAGACGGCGCATCCAACCGCTTCAGTACCGAGGCCACCCGATGTGGCTGTACTGTGGTACCGAAGACACCACTCGGGTCCGTCCAGAAGCGGTCGACGACGCCACACTGGAGAGGTGGGTGACCGCAATCACAGGGAATAAGGACAACCCTCGAGGGGCTAGGAGGATCCCACCACTCGACTGTACCTACACACCGAACACGATATGACCAATTATCTCCAATTGTAATCTTGCTTTATTCATTCTGCTTCACTGCGAATTGGTCGATTGACCTTTGTTTTGTTTTGTTGTCTGACAGGCCACCACTGAGTTATACTCGATGCCCACTGGAGTGCAAACGCCAACTGAGGAGGAGGAAGGAAGTGGGGGCGAAAGCCCGGAGGAGTGGGATTCGGATGCTGACAACAATGATGAGGGTGATGACTCTGGTGAGGAGGAAGAGGAGGAGGAGGAGGAGGAGGAAGTTGTACCTCCTCGCTCGGAAAGACGCTCGAAGCTTGTCCATGATCCCGGGGCCGAGCGTGGTAAGGGGGTCACAACCGTCACGCAGTCGTCCAAGCGCCCTCGGACTACTTCTCCGGTGCCGACTGAGAAAGCTCCAAAGCAATCTCAAGTGGCGCCGTCGAAGTCGGCGAAGGTCTTGCCGAAGATGAAGATGGTGATCCCCACTATCTCAGGGTAATGGTGTAGCTTGAGTTTGTCTGTTCCACATGAACTTATTCTTGGTCGACTCATGAGCTAATCGACTGACTTCTGGAACTGCAGAGCTGCTACTTCTGATACCTCGGTCAGAGCTGAAGATCAGGAGATGGAGGATGCTGTTACTTCGAAACCTGGTATGACTCTTGTAGTTCCGTCTTCAGTCGATTGGCTTCTTGTCTCTAATTTTGATTCTTTTTCTGCAGCTTCATCTAACGTCGTTATCGACCTTCCCGACGACGACGACGAGGAACCACTGAGGCAGAGAAGGAACAAGAAAGCGTCTGCTGGCAAGGCGACTCAGGACGTGCCAGCACCCGAGACATTGGTCGTGGAGGGAGACAATGTCACTCGGCCTACCGTAACCTTTGCGGTGCCGTTGACGAGTGCTCGTCCTTCATCGTCGAGTGCTGCTCAACCCTCGCTTTTCTCAACCTACCACGTCCCAGAAGACCAAGCTAGTGCTGCTAAAGAAGCAATACGCCAAGCGGGGGTCATGATGGAGCAAGTGAAGGCAATCCGAGAAGCCAGCCAGGCAGCCTATGACGCTAGTTCAGCTCTTCAGAGTAATGTTCAGGTCAGTCGGTCACTGCCTGTTCTGTTAGGATATGATATCTGAAAACTCTTCTTTCTGAAATTCCTAGAGTTTGTCCTACACCCACTGGGTGTGTCGATTGATATTCCGGGTTAGTGGGGGCACGCTGAGTGCACCCACTGGGTGTAGTCCCCAAGGCTATGGTGGACTGCTGGCAGTCGACCATAGTCTTTATGTCTTAAGTTTTTTCCTTACTCGACTAGTCGAATAGATTCATAGACCGGTGGGGGCACGCTGAGTGCACCCACTGGTGTAGTCCCCGAGACTGTGGTCGACTGCTGGCAGTCGACTATAGTCTGAAGAACACCTCCCTTTTTTTGTTGGTCGACTGGTCGACTCTAACTGATGAAACTAGTGGGGGCACGCTGAGTGCACCCACTGGGTGTAGTCCCCGAGACTATGGTCGAATGTTTGTATTCGGCCGTAGTCTTAGAAACGCTATGATTTTTCCTTAGTCACTCGGAAGTGAATTGTCTTTGACATCTGTCGATTGGTTCTTCGTAGAAATCCTGCGACCTTGCGGCTCGTTATACTGAGTTGGAGAACAAACACATCCAGCTCGAGCTTGATCTGAAACTGACCCAAGAGAACCTAACGAAGGCGAAGGAGGAAGCTAAAGGTATGTTTGGTGAGGCCTTCGATGACTGCCTTTGCCTCTCGTTTGTTTCAGAGTCTGATCTCACTGTAACTTTGCAGACAAAGTGAGGGATGCCCTGAAGAAGAAAGACCTTGACTTGGCTGAGATGCAGAAAGCGGCTTTAGAGAAGACCAAGCTCGCAGATGAGAAGCTGGCTTCAGTCACCAAGCTTGAAGAAGAAAACACCAATCTGAAAGCTGCTCTTGATGCTGCCAACAAGGAGGTCAGTCGACTGAAAAGTGACAAGATTGCCCTGAATGACAAGGCCAGTGAGTTGGTGGGAAAGAAGAACGATCTGGAGGCTTATCTGGGTGGACTCGCCAAGAAGCTATTCCTCATGCTTGAAGGTAATCTTTTGTATCAAACAGACATTTTAACTGTGATCTCCGACTGTTGTCTTGACTCGGTGGTTGTGCTTGCAGAATTTTGCCAGAACTTTGAAGAGGAGACTGGTCGACTGGAAATAAACCTGGATCCCATCAACTCTCCCGTGAAAGATGAAGTCGCCATGAATGTGCTCCAGCTTGAATCTCGCATTGCTGCTGTCGTCGACTATCTCGCAAGGCTGAAGGTCGCAACTTCTCGCATCGACACAACACTCTGGCCAAGAGAGACGCTCCAGAACGACCTCGAGTCTCTGATGACTCGGCTGAACGAGGTCCCAAGTCGAGTGCAGGAGTGGAAGAAGTCTTCTGCCAGGTGTGACGCGGATGTTGCTCTGTCTCTGGTCCGCGTTCACTGCAAGGATGCATGAGAGGACAAGCTGGCGGCCCTTAGGGTGGCTAACACCAAGAAGCATGATTTCCGATCTTTCATGGAGACCTTCATCGCCGTTGCCACTCGGATTGCAGATGGAATCGACCTGGATGAGTTTGTTGCACCTTCCAGCCCTCCACGGGAGGGGTAAAAAACTTCTGAGCTTGATACTTTAAATTTGCCTCGGTATGCCGAGTGAGTTTTGTAACCGACAAACCTTAACAGGCTTAGCGCCTAGAGCACTTTCGGTTCCATTAGGTGTTATCCGAACTTGGATTCGACGTTGAATATGTTTGCATTTGGTTTGAGGTGTCTTTTGCAGGCTAAAGCGAGCCGCTCATTGCAATCGACTTGTTCCCCGATACACTTAGGCGAGCACTGGACTGCAGCTAAGCCCCCGAGTGGGAGGTCTTCTCTCCACTCGGTAGGATTTTCAAAAACTTAGGCGAGCACTGGGCTGCAGCTAAGCCTCCGAGTGAGAGGTCTGCTCTCCACTCGGTAGGATTTTTCAAAAGCTTAGGCGAGCACTGGGCTGCAGCTAAGCCCCCGAGTGAGAGGTTTGCTCTCCACTCGGTAGGATTTTCAAAAACTTAGGCGAGCACTAGGCTGCAGCTAAGCCCCCGAGTGGGAGGTTTGCTCTCCACTCGGTAGGATTTTCAAAAACTTAGGCGAGCACTGGGCTGCAGCTAAGCCCCCGAGTGAGAGGTCTGCTCTCCACTCGGTAGTATTTTTCAGAAGCTTAGGCGAGCACTGGGCTGCAGCTAAGCCCCCGAGTGGGAGGTTTGCTCTCCACTCGATAGGCTTTTCAAAAACTTAGGCGAGCACTGGGCTGCAGCTAAGCCCCCGAGTGGGAGGTCTGCTCTTCACTCGGTAGGATTTTCAAGGCGTACCTCTGGAGAAGGAGGTAGCAGTCGACCTGCACCTCGTCCTCCTTGCAGAGCGCACGTTGTATTTGTGGCGTAGCTCGGAAGGAGAGGGTAGCAGTCGACCTGGGTCTCATCCTCCTTGCAGAGCACATGTTCTATTTGTGGCATAGCTCGGAAGGAGAGGGTAGCAGTCGACCTGCACCTCGTCCTCCTTGCAGAGCGCATGTTGTATTTGAACTTAGTGGAGCGTAATGCTGCAGCTAAGCCTCTGAATGGAAGGCTGGCTTACCACTCGGTAGGATTTTGTTTAACTTAGGCGAGTACTTGGACTGCAGCTAAGCCTCCGAGTGGAAGGCTGGCTTTCCACTCGGTAGGATTTTCAAAAAACTTAGGTGAGTACTTGGACTGCAGCTAAGCCTCCGAGCGGAAGGCTGACTTACCACTCGGTAGGATTTTCAAAAACTTAGGCGAGTACTTGGACTGCAGCTAAGCCTCCGAGTGGAAGGCTGACTTACCACTCGGTAGGATTTTCAAAAACTTAGGCGAGTACTTGGACTGCAGCTAAGCCTCCGAGTGGAAGGCTGGCTTACCACTCGGTAGGATTTTGTTTAACTTAGACGAAACGGATTTCGCAGCTAAGCCTTCGAGTGGGAGGCTGGCTCACCACTCGGTTAGGATTTTCAAAAAACTTAGGCGAGTACTTGGACTGCAGCTAAGCCCCCGAGTGAGAGGTCTGCTCTCCACTCGATAGGATTTTTCAAAAGCTTAGGCGAGCACTGGGCTGCAGCTAAGCCCCCGAGTGGGAGGTTTGCTCTCCACTCGGTAGGATTTTCAAAAACTTAGGCTAGCACTGGGCTGCAGCTAAGCCCTCGAGTGGGAGGTCTGCTCTTCACTCGGTAGGATTTTCAAGGCGTACCTCTGGAGAAGGAGGTAGTAGTCGACCTGCACCTCGTCCTCCTTGCAGAGTGCGCGTTGTATTTGTGCCGTAGCTCGGAAGGAGAAGGTAGCAGTCGACCTGGGTCTTGTCCTCCTTGCAGAGCACACGTTGTATTTGTGGCGTAGCTCGGAAGGAGAGGGTAGCAGTCGACCTGCACCTCGTCCTCCTTGCAGAGCGCATGTTGTATTTGAACTTAGGCGAGCATAATGCTGCAGCTAAGCCTCCGAATGGAAGGCTGGCTTACCACTCGGTAGGATTTTGTTTTACAGACTTAGGCGAATCAGATTCGCTGCCAAGCCACCCACTGGGGGATTGCTTTATGTGGACGAAAGTAATAACAATTACTGGGAAAATCATAAAGCTCTTGTCTTTGATAAATAAACTACAGAAGTACTTATATTACAACTCATCCGAGTGAATACTTAAGTGTAAAAGGCGCGGAGAAGCTCTGCGTTCCAAGCTCGGGGCTCGTCGATCAGATGCTCGACATTGTAGAGACGGTATGCTCCATTGTGGAGAACCTTGGTGACGATGAAGGGACCTTCCCAAGAAGGAGCAAGCTTGTGTGGTTTCTGTTGATCCACTCGGAGAACCAAATCTCCTTCCTGGAAGGCTCGACTCTTCACGTTTTTGGCGTGGAAGCGACACAAGTCTTGTTGATAAATGGTCGATCGGATCAGGGCCATCTCCCTTTCTTCCTCTAAAAGGTCGACTGCATCCTGCCATGCTTGTTCTGCTTCAGCTTTGGTGTAGAGCTCGACCCGAGGAGCATTGTGGAGAAGGTCACTCGGCAAGACTGCTTGAGCTCCATAGACCAAGAAGAACGGAGTTCTTCCAGTCGACCAGTTGGGCGTGGTCCTTAACCCCCAAAGCACCGAGGGAAGTTCGTCGACCCATGCACCAGCCGCATGCTTGAGATCACGCATCAAACGGGGTTTCAACCCTTTGAGAATCAAGTCGTTGGCTCGTTCTGCCTGTCCATTTGACTGTGGATGGGCGACTGAAGCATAGTCGACTCGTGTGCCTTGAGACGTGCAGAAAGCTCTGAATTCTTTGGAATCGAAGTTTGACCCGTTGTCAGTGATGATGCTATGCGGGACTCCATATCTGAATATTAATTCTCTGATAAAGCTGACAGCAGTACCGGCATCGAGGTTCTTGATGGGTTTGGCCTCAATCCACTTGGTGAACTTGTCGACTGCTACCAGCACATGGGTGAAACCGCTTCTTCCTGTTCTCAAAGGGCCGACCATATCCAACCCCCATACTGCAAAGGGCCAAACAAGTGGTATGGTCTTTAAAGATGAGGCGGACTTGTGTGACACATTGGAGTAGAATTGACATCCCTCACACTTGTCGACTATCTCCTTTGCCATTTCATTCGCTCTTGGCCAATAAAATCCGGCTTGGTATGCTTTGGCCACAATGGTCCGGGAAGACGCATGATGGCCATAGGTCCCCGAGTGGATGTCGTCAAGGATTATTCGACCTTCCTCCGGCGTTATGCATTTCTGACCAACTCCAGTCGCGCTTTCTCTGTACAGCTGCCCCCTTATCACAGTAAAGGCTTTAGCTCGGCGGACGATCTGTCGAGCCTCTTCTTCGTCCTTCGGGAGCTCTTTCCTCAAGATATACGCGATATACGGTACTGTCCAATCGGGAGTGATCACCAAAGCTTCCATGATCAGGTCGACCACTGCTGGAACTTCAACCTCAGTCGGATCCATAACACTCTTAGGTTGCGGGGCTTCGTCGGTAAAAGGATCTTCTATGACTGATGGAGTATGGATATGCTCCAAGAACAAATCACTGGGGATGGCTTCTCTCTTGGATCCTATCTTCGCCAAAGCATCAGCCGCTTGATTTTTCAGTCGGGGTATATGGTGGAGCTCTAACCCTTCGAATTTCTTTTCGAGCTTCCTCACTACATTGCAGTATCCAGTCATGGGTGGGCTTCTAACGTCCCACTCCTTCATCACCTGATTGACCACCAAATCTGAGTCGCCATAAACCATAAGGCGACGGACGCCGAGTGAAATGGCCATGCGCAACCCATACAAAAGTGCTTCATATTCTACTTCATTGTTGGAGGAATCAAAGTGGATCTGGAGCACATATCTGAGCTTATCTCCTCGGGGAGAAACCAAAACTACCCCAGCACCAGAACCATTTAACATCTTAGAGCCATCAAAGAACATGGTCCAATGCTCCGAGTGAACTTGAGTCGGCTGCTGTTGTTCAATCCACTCGGCAAGGAAATCTGCTATAGCCTGGGACTTAATGGCTTTCTTTGCCTCAAATTTGATATCAAGGGGAAGGAGTTCAATCGCCCATTTAGCCACTCGACCAGTTGCATCTCTATTGTGCAGAATCTATGACAATGGTGCGTCGCTGACGACTGTAATGTCATGATCAGAGAAATAATGAGCAACCTTCTTCATGGTCATGTAGATCCCATATACGAGCTTCTGATAATGAGGATATCTTTGCTTCGATGGGGTCAAAACTTCAGAGAGATAATACACTGGGCGCTGAACTTTGAAGGTTTTACCTTCCTCTTCCCGCTCGACCGTAAGTACTGTACTGACGACCTGTCCTGTGGCTGCAATGTAAAGCAACAGAGGCTCTTTGCTGATTGGAGCAGCAAGCACCGGCTGGGTGGAGAGCAGAGCTTTTAGCTCGGCAAACGCTGCATCAGCTTCTGGAGTCCACTCGAACTTGTCTGCCTTCTTCATTAGTCGGTAAAGAGGCAAAGCCTTTTCACCGAGGCGAGAGATGAATCGACTTAACGCGGCCAAGCATCCAGTAAGCTTCTGGACATCGTGCACACACACAGGGCGTTTCATTCAGAGTATGGTGCCAACTTTTTCTGGGTTAGCATCGATTCCTCGTTTTGAAACGAGAAAACCGAGTAACTTTCCGCCAGGCACTCTGAATGTGCACTTTGATGGATTAAGCTTGATATCATATCTCCTGAGATTGGCAAATGTTTCAGCTAGGTCAGTCAACAGGTCGGAACCCTTTCGTGACTTGACCACGATATCATCCATGTACGCTTCCACATTCCGACTGATTTGAGTGAGTAAACACTTTTGAATCATTCTCATGAACGTGGCTCCGGCATTCTTGAGACCGAATGGCATGGTGATATAGCAGAACCACCCGAATGGAGTGATGAAAGCTGTTTTGATTTCGTGAGGTCCATACAAACGAATCTGATGATACCCGGAATAGGCGTCTAAAAAAGACAATCTCTCGCATCCCGCAGTTGAGTCGACAATTTGGTCGATGCGAGGGAGAGGAAAATGATCTTTTGGGCAGGCCTGATTGATATGTTTGAAATCAATGCACATGCGAAGTGAGTTTTCCTTCTTGGGAACCATGACGACATTGGCGAGCCACTCGGAGTGGTATATCTCTCGGATAAACTCTGCTGCAAGGAGTCGAGCCACCTCCTCACCAATGGCTTTTTTCTTCTGAACGGCGGACCGTCGAAGATGTTCTTTAACAGGTTTCGCTTTTGAGTCGACTCTAAGGCGATGCTCAACCAGCCCCCTGGGAACACCCGGCATGTCAGCTGGCTTCCATGCAAAGATGTCCCAGTTCTCACGGAGGAACTGGATGAGCGCTTCTTCCTATTTAGAGTCGAGTGTTATGGAAATATGGGTCGGAGCTGCGTTGGGGTCAGTCGGGTGGATATGAACTGGCTTCGTCTCCCATGACGATTGGAACGCTGACTCTGTGGCGGGCTTCTTGGCCCGCAGCAAATCACTCGGATCTGCATTTTTCTTGTATCCTTCCAACTCTACCACTGTTATCTGGGCATCCACAATCTTCGAGCCTTTCTGGAAACACTCTTCTGCCTTCTTCCGGCTGCCAGTGATAGTGATCACTCCTTTGGGGCCAGGCATCTTTAATTTGAGGTACACATAACATGGTCGAGCCATGAAGCGGGCATAGGCTGGTCTTCCCAAAATAGCATGGTAAGCGCTCTAGAAATCCACGACTTCAAATGTCAGCTTCTCTTTGCGGAAATGCTTCGAGTCGCCAAACACTACATCCAGAGCTATTTGACCGAGTGACTCAGCCTTCTTTCCAGGAATGACTCCGTGAAAACTCATGTTGCTGGAGCTGAGCCTGGACATCGGAATGCCCATTCCCTTGAGCGTCTCTGCATACAGTATATTCAACCCACTGCCGCCATCCATCAATACCTTCGTCAGTCGAGTGCCTTCGACGACTGGGTCGACCACCAGCGCTTGCCTCCCAGGGGTGGCAATGTGAGTAGGGTGATCGGACTGGTCGAACGTAATGGGAGTTTGCGACCATTTCAGATAGCTTGGTGTCGCTGGGGCGACCATATTTACCTCTCGGTTGATCACTTTCAGTCGACGTTTGCTCTCTACATCAGCAAAAATCATCAGGGTGGAATTGACATGAGGGTACCCTCCATCACTGTCCTCCTTGTCCTCAGCCTTGTCCGACTCCTTCTCTTTGTCCTTGGGCTATTTTCCTTGAAACTGCTGGATTAAGAGCCGGCACTGGCGAGTGGTATGTTTCGGGTAGATGAAGTTACCCTCTTCGTCTTTCTTCGTGTAGATGTGACACGTAGATCCATCACGTCATTTCCTTCTTTATCCTTTACCTTCTTGGGGTTCCAAGATCCTTTGGGCTTCCCTTTGAATTTGCCCTGAGTCACGGTCAGAGCCTCTCCAGGAGCAGCTGGCTCGGCCTTCCGCTTCTGCTTCCGACTGGAGTTTCCTTTTTCCGATTGACTCGGCTTATACTTGCCACTCCGGAGCCTGTCCTCTTCTTCACCGTTAGCGTATTTGGTGGCAATCTCCATCATTCGACTTAGGGTCATATCTCCGGTTCGACCAAACTTCAGGCTCAACTCTCTGTTCTTGACACCATCCTTGAAGGCGCAGACCGCTTGATGGTCCGACACATTCTCCACGGTATTATGCAAAGTGATCCATCTCTGGATGTAATCTCTCAATATCTCACTCGACTTTTGTACGCAGACTTGCAGATCCGTCAATCCGGCCGGTCGCTTGCAAGTTCCCTCGAACGTCCTGACGAACACTTGGGAAAGATCTTCCCAGGTGTAAATGCTGCTAGGAGCTAACTGATTCAACCACGCCCTGGCCGAACCCTCTAGCCTGAGTGGCAAATGCTTCATGGCCACCTCATCATTACCACCACCAATCTGTACCGCCACTCAGTAGTCTTCAAGCCAAGTTTCACGCTTGGACTCTCCGATGAACTTACTTACCCCAGTCGCCAACCTGAAGTTGGGGGGTATCACTGCGGCTCTGATGGCTCTGCTAAAGCATTTTGGACCTGAAACATGGACTCGGCTGCTAGTGGGCACATCTCTGTCATGGCCACCTCTATGAGCTCTGTTCCGATCGACCAAACCTTGCACGATGATGGATCTCGCGTCAAAGCCTGGTTCTCTGGGGTCGACCAGAGCTCTCCGCCCAACACTGAGCTGGCGCCTATCATCTTGCTGCCGATGGGCGTTAGACCCACTTCTCAGGGGAGGAGTGGGCACTCGGCGCCTATCATCTCGATCAAATCGGTCATCATAGTGGTCCCGCCGGCCTTCACGTCCCACGCGCCTCGGAGGTGACCTTGGGCTGTGAGCCGACTGAACAGTATTCGCAGTGACGGATCGACTGTGAATCCTGTTGCACGACTGTGACACAACTGAATTCTGATCTCCTGCCGCCCGAAGCAAATCCCTGATCTGCATCAAGCCTCTTCCAGCCTCCGACTAAGAGGGTTGAATTGACTCCACTATACGGGTTGCAGCTGCCAAATTCTGAATCGGGGTTCGATATACCTGAGTCAGTTACGGAAAGAGCTGACGTCGGCTAGAGTCAGGTACTCGTTGACGCGCACGCTCATCGAGTGCTCGCTAGAGGTTCTCCAATCGAGTGCATTCAGCCAAGTTGGCCAAACGCGCCTCTTCCAAGGCACGAGCCTCGGGAGTTTCTCCTGCGATGGGAGTATGCAGGGGATCCATGTTCCGGCGGCGAAGATCTTCTCTTTGCTGAGAAGTGAGTGGATCGGGCTGATATTCTTCGTGGGCCTGAGCGGGGTCGCCTCCATCGTCCATCCCGTCGATGCGGGGGAAACCGGGAGGGCTAGGAGGCCCGTTGACCATCAGGACCTCCGCCGCTGGATCACTGCTGTCGCACTCGGATGCAGTCTCTACGGATCCAGTCGACAGATCGAACAGGCCATAGAGAGATTCGTCGGGCTCAATTGCCGTGACTTGGGTGGTGGCCGATTGGCGAGCCACTGCGTGTCTCACCCATCGTTGAAGCCTTGACCGACCGAAGCGCTTGCACTGGCGGGAGACAGGGAGGGAGGACGGCACAGGAGTCGACCGGTATGGGGTCGACGGCTGCCGCAGCAGGACGCCGCGGACACACGCCCGAAAGTGCGTCGCCCCGTGGACGGGGACCGCGTCGATGTCGAGTGGCACCTCCTGGAGCCAAGCGGAGTCGTCGGCGATGAAAGCGAGCGCACCAGAGCTCCGCCAGAAACCATGATGAAGGCAATCGGACAAATTGCAACTTCTCCAAAAAGTCGCTAAGACACCTGCCCCAAGGTGGGCGCCAACTGTCGTGGTTCTAAGTCTGACAGTAGAGTGGGGGTAGGTATGGAGAGGCAAGATCCTAGCTATGGAGTAGTTGTACACACGAGTGTTTTACGAGTTCAGGCCCTTCTCGGAGGAAGTAATAGCCCTACGTCTCGGAGCCCGGAGGCGGTCGACTGGTTTCTGTGTATATGAGTTACAGGGGTGTGAACCCTTTACACTGAGGAGGGGGGTGGCTTATATAGAGTTCGCCAGACCCCTCCGGCCCTCAGTTATGCAGGGTTTAAAGTACATTAAGACAGGGGGTTACTGGTAACGCCCTCATAAACTGCCATGAAGACTATTAAAGCTACTTAATGTTAGACCATTGCATGCTGAGTGACTTTAGGTCTCCTGGCCGTCGAGTGGTTAGCTTCATGGTCGAGTGGCTATCTTCATCGTCGAGTGTCCTTGAGTTCGTCGAGTGAAGTCCCTCTTGGTCGACTGGAAGGTAGTTTCTTCTAAGGATGTCCTTGGGTAGGGTATCTTAGATAGGTCCATGACCCTACCCTACGTACATGACTTCATCAAGTAATTCCATCGTAGGCTTGCTGGACGGTGATGGGTTGGATGAGATTTACCATGTAATCAAGTTAGTTTTGTTAGGGTTTGATCCCTAGTATCTACTATGTTCTGAGATTGATGTTGCTATGACTTTGCTATGCTTAATGCTTGTCACTAGGGCCCGAGAGCCATGATTTTCAGATCTGAACCTATTATGTTTTCATGAATATATGTGAGTTCTTGATCCTATCTTGCAAGTCTATAGTCACCTATTATGTGTTATGATCCGACAACCCCGAAGTGACAATAATCGGGATACTTCTCGGTGATGACCGTAGTTTGAGGAGTTCATGTATTCACTATGTGTTAATGCTTTGGTCCGGTACTCTATTAAAAGGAGGCCTTAATATCCCTTAGTTTCCACTAGGACCCCGCTGCCACGGGAGGGTAGGACAAAAGATGTCATGCAAGTTCTTTTCCATAAGCACATATGACTATATGAGGAATACATGCCTACATTACACATATGAATTGGAGCTAGTTCTGTGTCATCCTATGTTATAGCTATTACATGAGGAATCGCATCCGGCATAATTATCCATCACTGATCCAATGCCTATGAGCTTTTCACATCTTGTGCTTCGCTTATTTACTTTACCATCGCTACTGTTACAATCACTACAATACTGCTATCTTCACTTTTACCGTTGTTACCATTACTATCATATTACTCGGCTACTAAATACCTTGCTGCAGATACTAAGTTATCCAGGTGTGGTTGAATTGACAACTCAACTGCTAATACTTCAGAATATTCTTTGGCTCCCCTTGTGTCGAATCAATAAATTTGGGTTGAATACTCTACCCTCGAAAGCTGTTGCGATCCCCTACACTTGTGGGTTATCAGCCTTCCCGACGGTGGCAGCTGATTTCCACCCTGCACGACCACGTTGCCCTGCCGATTGCGGGCAGACGCAGTGGTGCCATGGGCGATGACAGGGCCAACATGGCCGGCGATGAGATCCAAAGGAGGGGATTGAGCGTGCGCGACCTCGAGGGTGACGGGGGACGGCAGGGAGTCATCCATGGCGGCAAAGAACTATCACGCCCAATATGAGATCCTATCCAAGAGGAACTCGAAGGTCCCACCAAGGATGGAGCCATATATTGAAACACTTTTGCAAGGTCGATATCATTACATCGTATCATTACATAATGGATGGGGATACATACAAAAGGCATACAACGCCACATGAATACATCGAACGTCATACATGAGAACAACATTCGACTACGGATGAAACACAAATAGAAACTCAAACGACATCCACCCTGCTAGCCCAGGCTGCCGACCAGGAACCTAACCCCTGATCAAAAAAGAAGTAGAAGAACTTGAAAACAAGCAAGCATCGCTCTCACGTCATGATCATCGCATTACCTATACCTGCAACTATTGTTGTAGTAATCTGTGAGCCACGAGGACTCAGCAATCCCATTACCATGGGTTTCAAGACTAGCAAAGCTTAATGGGTAAGGAATGGATAAGTGGTGAGGTTGCGGCAAGCGACTAAGCTTTCTATGGTGGCTAACTTACGAGTACAAGAATAAAATCAGAATCTACGCAACCTTCGCATACTAGTAATGATCAAGAAGTGATCTTGAACTACTTACGTTCAATCATATAACCCCACCCTGTTCTCTTCTCGACTTACTCAAAAAGAGACTGTCACGATTATGTACGCGGTTGGTGTATTTTAATTCGAATCTGGTGTCAAGTTCTGTACAACCGGACATTAAAAATTTTCATCTGCCACATAACTGCGGACATGGCTCTCGAAAGTTTAAACCCTGCAGGGGTGTCCCGACTTAGCCCATGACAAGCTCACGATCCGCGGAGACAATCCTCCATCACGGGACATCCGATCAGACTCAGGATCCCGGTGCACAAGACATTTTGACAATGGTAAAACTAATCTAGCAAGACCTTCCGGCGTGCCGACACCCTGATAGTAGTCACGCGTATCTCGCTCAGTCCATGTCTGGATGGGACATCCTACGAGTAAAACCAGCCCTCAAGTTTCCCCGAGGTGGCCCCACAGTCTACCCGTTTGGGACCAACACCATCAGTAGTGGCCCCTCCCTGCTATGTAGAAAATCCTCGGGTTCATGACGCCCTATGCCAATTAATTATTTAGTTCAAGTATTATTGTGGCAAATGTTAAAACTAATGTTGGGCCATGCTGGAAGAGTTTTATTCAAAGCGAACCGTCAAGAGGCCCCATACCCATCATCGTGTTAGGGACGCAAAATCAAGGAATATAACACCGGTATGACAGAAACTAGGGCGGCAAGAGTGGAACAAAACACCAGGCATAAGGCCGAGCCTTCCACCCTTTACCAAGTATATATGTGCATTAATTAAAATAAGAGATATTGTGATATCCCAAGATATCCATGATATCCATGTCCCAACATGGAACAACCTGCAACTGCACCTGCAACTAGAAACGCTATAAGAGGGGCTGAGCAAAGCGGTAACATAGCCAAACAAACGTTTGCTAGGAAGGGCAAAAATGTTAGAGGATGTTTTCATGGCAATTTGGGAGGCTAGATAAACAAGTGGTAGGAAGCGCGACGTAGCGATAGCATCAAGACAACTAGCATATCAATGATAGTAGTGAGATCCAGGGAACGGTCATCTTGCCTGAAATCCCGCTAGGAAGAAGAACGAGTCCATGAAGAAGACGATCCCACGTAGCCGAACGAATCCTCACAATCGCAACGAAACAGGAACTATCAAGGAGAAGCACAACCGGAAAGAGGCAAACAACATGGTAAACACACAAGCATGAACAAGACATGATGCTCAACCAAGTATGATGCATGACAATATTAAATGTTGGTTAACATGGCAAGAGGTGAAACATAATAAAACTACCTATTTAGACAATTTTAAATGAGGCCGGAACAACAAACAACAATTCCGGAAAATCCACATGTGCATATTTCGAATTTGATATTGTTCTGCCCTAAACCATATTTTGAAGTTGTTAAACAGGAAAGTAGAGTGGACCATGTTACTCTATGCATTTTTCTAGACTAGTTACATATATAGTTTATTTAAAATGAAGCTACGGTTATTTAGTTATGAAATAAACCATTTTAGCATGTCATTTATGCAAATTTAGTCAAACAACAATTTTAAACATTTTAAACAGGGATGAAAGTCGCATATTGTTAAAGAACATGAAAAACTGAGCAAGATGCATATATGACATGTTTCATTTGGATGCATGAATATTTAGATATGAGCATTTTAAAATGATGGCATTTCGGTAAATATGCATGCACTGGAAAATGCTAAAATACACAGAGTGGGAAAAAATATGCATGGCCCGAAGCATCACAATGCAGCGGCCTAGATGAGGATTCGGCCCATGTGGCTCTGAGAGTGTGCAAAATAACAGGAAAACATAGCAAAAAATGGGGGCGGCTGGGACTCAAACCCCAGACCCCTCGAACGCGGCCATTGGGCTAGCTGTGTGTATGTGATCCAATGGGAAGTCGGCAGGAACTTAAACCATCTGTGCATCGCGACCAGGACCAAAACTCAAGCATGCGCACGGGGACTCGCCGGCAACGGGAGCCAACAGCAACAGCTTCTGTGGTCATAGAGGACCGGCGGGGGTGTGGAAACTGACGAGGGTTCAGCTATAGGATGCGCACGTACAGTGGCTCGACCTCGAGCTCGCGCTCAACTCGGGCATGGCATGGCGGGCGACGAACAACAGCTTGGCGGGCATGGGTGAGAAGCAGGGGAGGCAACGGGCTGCGGGGCACTGCTCTATCATGTGCGTGCTGAGCACGAGTTGCAGGTGAAGAGCTGGTGTGTGGGCGTGCATGCAAAAGAAACAGAGGAGCAGGGCAACCTCGTCGGTGACCAAAGTGACAGCGGAGGCCTTGCCGGAATTGCCTACCGGCGTGCTCGACATGCAAGGAGGTGTGGGTTGCGCTCAGTGTGTAAAATCGCACCTCCGCACGTGCCATCCATCTCTGGACGCCGATGGAAACGATGCCGGCGGCGAGCAGCGGCAGAGACGTGCGTTAGGTGTGGATGAATTCGAGCCTGCAGTGCACCAAAGAGGAAACTACCGGACATATAAGGTGAACACGATGGTGCGAGTGCAAAGATGGAAAGGTCGATCCAGAGGTCACCGGAACGAGGCCGGCGACGTGGTCATGGTGGAGGAACGATGCGAGGGTGTGTGTGTGCAAGGGGCCGAGTAGAGGAGCTAACAAAGCTGCTACCATGGTGCTCATGGAGATTGAACTCCTGCTCGTGCTGATCAGGACATAGAGGACGAAAACGAGCCCTAGATAAAGGCCAGGAGGGTGAAGAGCTCACGGTGGGTAGGATGGTGTAGTGGATCGTGCTCGGGGACGAACGGAGGCGACGAGGGAAGGCGCCGACCGGCGTTGTCCATGAAGTAGCAGGAAGCAGGGGAGAAGACGGCGATGAACTTGGCGACGTAGTGGAGGTGACCTAGTGCGGGGAAGACGCCTAAACGGACATAGTCGACATCGAGGAAGAAGATGGACATGCCGGAGACGAGCTTGACGCCCTCCGGCTGCGAGAGCGATGCCGGACGCCGGCGGGGTTTTCTCTCGTGTGCTCTGCTCTTGAAGAAGAACAAACAAAGGAAGTAGATGGCTTGTGGCGGCAGCGAGACGGGGAAGAGGGAAACCTTAGGGCGCGGGGCTGCGGCTTTATAGGGGTAGCTTTATAGGGGCGCGGCACTGGCTTCGACATCCGTGAGCCTCCTGCTCACGGCGCTGCTGCTGCTGCACTCTGGAGGAAGGAGACGCCGTGAGGGAGGGAGCAGGTGGCCGTTCGGCTCGGCTGGGCCGGGGAAAGAAAGGCCCAGGTGGGCTTCGGCTGGGAGGCCAGGTCTCTTTAACCTTCTGTTTATTCAAATAAACAGAATAACCAGATTTTAAGAGGAAAAGGCCAGGGCTTTGGGGAAGGAAACTCTTAGAGATAAAAATATATATGGAGTCCTGGATTTATGCAGGATCTGAATAAATTTACTTGAAATTTTTAGAGGTAGAAAAATAATCCAAGTTTGAATTAATTTCAAACTTGATCCATTTTTGAATCTAACCAAACCAACTCCAAAATAGATGAGATTTTACAGAGTGGTTAAAGGCAAGGTGCAGGATTCATAGGAAAATAAGGAACATTTTTCTAGACAGAGAAAGTCGCATGAAAATAAGTGTAATAAAGAAGAAAGGGAAAGTTTGGATGGGATAGAAACTTGGGTAAACTTGACAAATGGTTGCTGGTATGTGTATGTTGCATGAATGAGGCGGAGATATGAAGAAGAGGGGGTGTCACACAAGAAGACTTAAAGATGCAAACCAAGGCATGATGATCAAGATGCAATGCAATAAAAAAATGACAAGAGGCACATCCAAAACATGTAGCATATAACAAAGCAAGATGATCATGGCAACAACAAGGATGGCATAATGCAATATAACCAATGATGGACATGATGCAAAGAAGGGGAAAATATGACAAGACACTCATCATGATCATGGCAACAAACAATTGAACACACAACATCAACGAAAAAATTGGAAGGAACTAGAGCACCGGTCTCGGGGTATCACAAGAACTGACGGGGAAGAAGCACCGGAGCGGGCTGTGGCGGGGGCAATGGTGGCGGAGGGGAGGGGAGCGGGAACGGCCGCGCGGAAATGTCCTTTCCGCCAAATCTCGCTGTGGATAGGGGCCGAGCTCGGGTCGGCATCCCGCGCTATGAATCTTTTTTTTGCGAGAAATTTTTTTAATCTATTCATCTTCAATCATGGTAGTACAAACGAACACTAGAGATAAAAAATTACATCCAGATCCGTAGACCACCTAGCGACGACTACAAACACTGAAGCGAGCCGAAGGCGCGCCGCTGTCATCGTCCCTCCCTCGCCGGAGCCGGGCAAACGTTGTTGTAGTAGACAGTCGGGAAGTCGTCGTGCTAAGGCCTCATAGAACCAACGCACCAGAACAGCAGCCACCGCAGATGAAGAGTGTAGATCAAAAGAATCCAACTTGAGTACACACGAACGAGCGAGATCTTTTGTCTGGTCTGACGCGTTTGCGGTGTCTGGTCTGGCGGGATTTTCCACGCCGACCCGTATTTTGACGGTTCTTATGGGGCTCGCGGCTATATGCAGTGTCTGCTAGAGATGCTCTTAGAGTCCAAACCAGTACACAAACTCCATGTATTTTTCACCCGTTTCAATATTTTTTTAATATATTTTTCACCCAAACCAATCCAAATTTACCAAAAAAATAATAATCAATCCAAACATGGTGCCATCAGCGACTTGTCCCCTGGACCATCGGGATAGACACCGCTGGTCGACGCTCTCCGCGTTGGCACCAAAATGTCGGATCAATTAGATCCGCGATCCCGGTCCGCTCTATCTCAACTGGGCCTTTATTTTTTTGCGGAACCACACAGTCCATGCCAATTACTACGAAATCATTATTAGGGGTATCTGTAGCGTTTCTTTATGCATCGCGTACAAAATTGTCTCATCGCCAAATGGTTCTCGGGTCACTCGCGTCCTAACACGCCAAGGAAGTGGAGGTGGTCGCCTTGGTTTTTTTCCTTTCTGGTTTTCTAAATGTTTGGCTTTCTAGGTAGATTTTTCCTAGGAATCCCAAGCCATTTTCATTTCACAGGTTCCACCCCTTGTTCTTCTTCTCTGCCCTCCTTGGCATGTGAGATCATCTAATGTTAATGCCGCCGCGTACTCCTGCGATTATCGCCATTCTGTCGTCTCCTGATCTCCATCTTGGTCGTCAACTCCATCGTCGTGGTTAGTTCTTCCATGACTCGCTTCTCATGTTCATGTTAGAGTGTACCTTTTATTACCATATCGGAGGAAATTCCCTACATATTAAATTGCATATTTGAACATCACATTGCATCAATTGACAGAATCGAATCCGGCATATCTCGTGTAGGGGTTCCCGAGCTTGTGATCTTGAGGACGAGTAGGAAGTAAGATTGAGGATATTGATACATCTTCAATGTATCTATAATTTTTTATCGTTAAATGGTATTATATTATCACTTTTATATGCCTTTTATAATATTTTTTGGACTAACTTAATAGTTTAGTGTTCACTTTGTTTTTCAAATATTTCCTTCAACTTTTAAGATATCTACATCTAGACGGGGTGTACGTTTGTCCAGTGGTCCACGGGCTAGCTGCCATACAATTCCCATCGTCGTGATTAGTGACTACTTCTCTAAAAATCCAACATATTTTTTTGATTTTTTTATCCGTTCCTCTTCAATCATGACAGTACAATAAACACAAAAAATAGAAAAAAAATTACAAATCCAACACTTATCTGAATACAAACCCAACACTTATCTGAAGGATTTGTAAGTATCTTTTCTTTCAATAAAAAAAATCTAACTACTACACATGGGAAGGTATCTCACTCTCTTGTGGTGAGCCCATCCATTTTTTTAGAAAAGGAGGATGACCCCCGGCCTCTGCATCTGGAAGATGCATACGGCCACTTTATTGATTATTCTCGAGGACCATACAAAGTATTACACCAATGTGCCTGAATCCATCATCTTGGCAACATATGCCACTACTCCTATCCAATATGATGAAGGGGTGCTAGCCGGGCCACTACCCAGACCACTCACGTAAACCTAACATCAAAAGCCGGAAGCCGAAACACATTCGGAAGCCCCAGCCGAGCCACATACCGGGTCTGGGGCATAATCCGATCAGACGCACTCGTGTGTCGTCGCCGCCATCTTCCACAGGTCCGTCTTCAGATCAATTGAGGCTTCTACCATGTCTGGCCACTCCGCCATTGGCGCCACCATGACGCCAAACAGCAACCTCCTCCTGCGCGAGTCCATCTCCGTGCATCGGGCGTCGAGCCTCCACAGTGCCATGCTGCCGACATCCGCCGCCATCAATGTGTGAGATGGAGCACCGCTCCACCATCGCCCCAGCCAACACTTACTCCAAAACGACGCCCCCAGGAGAACCGGAACACGTCGGAGGAAAAGCGGAGGCTTGGGCGAAGAAGGGCACGCCGTCGGCAGCTGTCACCGACCCCAAACAGCGCCCGCCACCACCCAGCCCTCAAGGCGGCGCCTTCAAGAAGGTCGCGGCGCCAAAGACGCCGCCGCCGCCCACCGGAGTTAGGTTTTCACCCGAGAAGCTAGGTGGTGGGGAGTGGAAGGGCAGACCTTGACAGACGTCTCCATAAAGAAATCGGCGCCCGCGGGCGTCGTCGTCGTCGCGGCCAGCCGGAGCCGACCCAGGTTTCCCCCGATCTGGATCCCGACCACCAAAATCGCCCGCATCCCATAGGCAGGCCATCCAGCACACCCAGGAACCTTCGCAGGAGAAGTATACCGAGCAGGGAAGAAGGCCAGCAGCCAGATCTGGCGCCGCCAGCCGCCAAGGCAGCCACGCGAGGCCCCAGGCCACCGGAGATCCGTCGGCCACCCGACCAGATCGCCGGCACCACGCCCACCCCACTGCCCGCCGCAGCAGACAGGGAGCCTCGCCAGGGGCCGCCGCCCGGATCCAAGACCCTCCGATGCAGATCGGAGCGGAGCCGGCCCCGCCGCCGCAGTCCCAGACCGCGCCCCAGGCATGGCCCGGCGCCAGCCTCGTGCGACGGCGAGGAGAAGATGGAGAGAGGGAGGTTACGCCGGCAGGAGGGGAATCACCCCCCGTGGCGCCCGCTAGGGGCGGCGCGGGGGCGGGGGGAGACGGGAGGAGACTTGTAGTAGTAGTCGGCGAGAGCATCCATATTGAGAACGTATCCTGTGCACCCGGCCGAATCATGCACCAGGTGCTCCGGTGGAACATGAGCCCTTGGATTTAAAAGAGAGGGACTGGATGCTGTCCAAGGAGAGCCATTGTTACATTTTGCAGAATAAACCTTCAAGTGCAGCTCAATTCTGTCCTGCTCTGTCTTCTCTCCCGTTCCCATCTTCTTTCCCATGTTCTATCTCCTGTGCCACCGGACCATTGTGATGGATGCTAATGTTAGAAAAAAATCGCCCATGTCATCTCTTTTCCTCTCTCTCATGTACCTAGCCAGGGATCTCCCTCTGCTCTCTCTTCTGTACATACGAGGGATCTCCGCCATAAAAGCGTAGCCGCCACCTCCTCCTTCCTCTGAAGCGGCCGTGCGCATTGAAGTATTTGCCAGCCATATATGGTCTCTTCTTTCTGTATCCATGATTTACGACTGTATATGTTCTTCCAGTTCCTTTTCCTGTTAGCATGTATCCTTGTTTTTGTGAATTGGTTCAATAATCTCTTTTTTGCTGGTTTCTTTAGTGCGTTGCAAATTTCCTTTGTTAAAGAGAAACAATTTATCTCCAGTTTGAGGCAAGAAATCAGACTGAAAAGAGTACTCAACCAATAGACAGTAGATCAGAGCCCACACTACCTTTAATTTGAATCAAGGTAAAATATCAGGAGAAGTGATATGCGAAACATATTGAAGATATATAAAATATTGAATGTCTCATACTGTTGTAGATAAAACTGGATTTTGAACATTATTAAATAGAAAGTGTACTTAGTATGTCCAACTGAACTTCGTGAAACCATTACAAGTTCATCTTCCTGATTTTATTATCTAGTTCATTTTTTCCTCAAAACTGATGTTTTCAGTCCCATATATACAACGTAGTAACCCATGACTTGCAGAATATCGGTGTTATAATCCGTTTGCAAAACCTTTAAACCTCATATATTGGAGGTTCCCATAATCTGTTTGAAAATAATGATATATGAATACATAACACTAGCTCTAGCTAGTACCTGCCAATTTGTTTCATGTGTTGTGCGATTGACTGATGGTTGTCCTAAAATGACTGATCATCGTTGCTAAGGAATTACCAAGTGCTAATCTTCTACCCTTCATCTATTTATCTGTTCTGTAGATGAAATATGATTGTTGACTGGATAATCTTCAGAGTAGGAGTTGTCTTCATATGCCTCCAAGATAGTAGCTGATGAAATTGATAATTCACCTCTCATACTAGTCCAGATCATATCTGATTGTCCATCTGAGGTTTCTCAAACTTCAGGCATAGGTCATGTCAAAGTTTACATCACTTCACTGCTGCAGCACCGCCATCCAGCAACAAATAGGCCTGAAAGTAAGGCATAGTATAATCGATCATATTTATTGCTAGGTGATTATGACGAAAAGTAGGCATTAAAAGCCAGAACAGGCCATCTTAGGAAAATTTGCAAATTACATCCGGTGCATATCCGCTCATTTCACAGTGCTATACCTTTTCCAAGTTTGCAGTGCACTACCATAGATAAAATGTACACTTATAACAGAAAGCATGGCAATGTTTACTTTAATAAGATTACATAACTTTCTGCATATATTTGGCATGTCAAATTTACTACTTACATACAAACCATTTTTCACTGGACAATGTAAAGGCCCTTTCCATTTAATACCAGAAATGTGGATTGGGAGCATATAAAACATTACTAGTTCATGTACAAGAACATCACAGAAACAACTCGTAATTTAGAAACTCTTGATATACCTAGGTGTCACATCCCTAGTTCTGACCATGCCTAGTGCTAGCATCTGGTGTTGCATCATGTTTACTTTTCACAAAAAGTTGAAATGGGGATGATAGAACCCCCAGCACCCCCCCCCTAAGACAACTAGGGTTTACTAAAATCTTTTTCAATGAACCTGAAATGCCCTTCTAAAATGTCCATCATTTTTGTCCTGGGTTAGAACCCCTGGCAAAATTGGTTCATATTTTTCTAGGACAACATTGGGTCACTGAATTAAATCATACTCTATATGCATTTGGGCATTTAAATGCTATATAATATTTTAAATGTCCAAATAATCCCAAACTGAAATGTCCCATGTTGGATATGTTCTAAACAATGGGCATGTGCAGTTTGGTGATTTTTGAAAATGCCTAAGTATTTTTAGAAAAGCCACAAAGTTACAGAAAAATAGAAAACATGAAATAAAATAGAGAGAGAGAGAGAGACTTACCTGGCTTACCTGGACGGCCCAGTAGGCAGCCCACCTGGCCGGCCCAGCCCAGCGCCGCTGCCAGTCATCTCCCACCTCTGCCAGAAGGCAGAGGCGAGGCGTGGCGCGCGCCCGAGAGCCCCCGGCCACCTCCTGCTTCCACCTGGGAGCCCCGGGCTTTCTACCAGCGCCACGGAGACGCCCGAAGCCCCTGTCCCCTCTCCCTCACTCGCTGCTCTCTCTCCCCTCCCCTGGCTCTCTCCCCTGAGCTCACCCAAACCGCGCCACCGCCGCCGACGAGCTACACCACGGCCACAGCCACCCCCTCGCTCCCTCTCCGCATCCCTGAGCTCCGCCCCGACCCCGTGGAGCAACACACCCGACGCACCCGACCAGAGGAGGCCGCAGTCGACCGGAGCGTCATCGTCTTCATCTCCGGTGCCCGGAGATCGCCGCCGTCAATTCGCCGTCGCAGAAGCTTCCCCGAGCCCGCCGAGCTTCTCTTCCGACCCCTTGTGAGCTCCTGTACCTTCCCCTATGCTCGCCCCCCTCCGTTTCTCTCCGCTGGCTCGATTCCACCGGAGCCGAGAGCTCATCGCCGCCGGCCATGATGTCGCCGTCGTTTTAGCCACCACAGCTCGCGCCTGAGCGCGTCAACGCGTTCGGTGCCTTCCCAGGAGCACGCAGCTCCCACCAACTCCTCCTCCCGAGCACCCTAACGCCGAGCCCAAACTAACCCGAGCTCTGGCCGCCGCTGCCGAGCTCGCCGTCGTCAGCTCCGGCCACCACATGCCCGTCTAACACCCCCATCCGATGCGCGCTGGCAAGAGCTCTCTAACGAGCCTAGACGTGCATCGAACGGAGCACTGCAGCCCAATCCCGAGCACCTCCGCCGCGTTTGACCCCGCCGGCGGCTAAACGCCAGCAGGTTGACCGGTTTGACCGGCGATGATGACGTGGCCGCTTAATTAGGCACTAATCACCTCCAGTTAGCCCCTAACAGACACTGACAGTGGGCCCCAGGCCACTAACTAAACTAGATTAGTGTTAGTTTAACGCTAACTAAAATTAGATTAGTTAGGTTAGTCACTGACGGATGGAACCCACAGGTCAGGGTTAACCTGGACCGTCTCTATTGACTGCTGACGTCACAGTGACGCAATGCTGACGCAATAAAGCATTTTCTGGATTTAATCTTACTCAGGAAATTCCAGAAAATATCCAAAACTTCTAAAAATCATATAAAATCAACCGTAACTCCAAATGAAACAAATTATATATGAATTTTTTTGTAGAAAAATCCAAAGAATCTGTTTATGGCATCTTAATGCATGTTTGAGCAACCTAAAGCTACTATATAAGACAATTTGAATTAATGGCATTTGAAATGTCATATATGGAGTTTGAATTTGAATCTTTGATTCAAACCAACTCCATTTAATCTGCTGCTAGTTACATTAGCCCAAACCACGGCATATTGCCATGTCATGATCATGCATCATATTGTGCATTGCATTGATTGTGTTCTTCCTTGTTGCTGGTGTTTGTCCCCTCTCGATAGACGTGGTTCCGACGATGAGTTCGATGACACCAATGAAGAACTATACTATCTTCAGAAGTGCCAGGCAAGCAAAATCCCCTTGTTCATTCCGATACAATCCCACTCTCTCGCTCCTGCTCTCTTTCACTGCATTAGGACAACAATGATTCAACTGTTACCTGATGCGGTAGTTGAACCCCTTTCCTCTGCATGACCTATCATTGCCACAGTAAATAGATGAAACCCACTAGCATGAGTAGGAGTTGTTTGAGCCCTGATGTGCCTACTCATTCATGCTTGTTTGTCATGCCTGCTACTGCTTAGAGTTGAGTCAGCTATGATTCATCGGGGATGAATTGGAGGTGTGTGAACATGTCCTATTGTGTGAGAGCTAAGTGTGTGAACATGATTTGATAAAGGTAGCGGTGAGAGGCCATGTAGGAGTACATGGTGGGTTGTCTCATTGAAACCGTCCTCAGGAACTGAGTTCTGTGTTTGTGATCCATGAACAGTTACTACCACGCATTGGAATGCTTAAGTGCCCCTCTCGACTTATTAATCAGCCTGATCTCTGTCCAGGAGTTGCAACTAGTTTCTAGTGTTTGTAGGTAGTGTTAGTAGTCTACCAAGTGGCACCCGGTACAGGTGGGCTTGGGACAGACTAGGCACCATGGCACGGTGTACCAAGCGTAGATCCACCCGTCGAGGTGGGCTTGGGAACCCTGCACACATCGTTTGGGGCCGTGAGCGACACCCCAGCTGGATCTCCTTTGCGGATGGAACCCGAATAGGCGATAAACCTGGACGAGAGACTTGTGTGGTTAGTCAGGTCGTGGCCGACACCCTCGCTGGGCTTCCGCTTGAAGGTTGCCGAGTACATGTCGTGTAAACGGCGATAAGTGGTGAGAGCGTCTGTGAAGAAGTACACCCCTGCAGGGTTAACATTATCTATTCGAATAGCCGTGTCCGCGGTAAAGGACTTCTGGGTTGCCTGTATAGTTCATAGACAAGTGAAAGTGGATACTCTAAAATACGCAAGATAAGTGTGAGTGCTATGGATGGCGTTCTCGTAGGGAGACGGGAGCGGATCCATAGTGGTGTATTGATATGGTGAATATGTGGACTCGTGTGCACCACCTCAAAAGAGTTACTCGCAGTCGTAGTTCAGGATGGCCACCGAGTCAAAGCTGGCTTGCTGCAGTCAAACTCCACCATCCCCTTGTTGATAATGATGCATATGTAGTTAGATCTGATGTAAGTCTTGTTGGGTACATTTGTACTCACGTTGCTTAATTTATGTTTTTGCAGAGAGACTTCAGTCTCGCTAGTACCGCGTGGACTTCGACGTTAAGCTTGTTACCTCAGCTACGATCTTGAGCCCTCGGCAGGATCTAGTAGTTAGTCAGGCTTCTCAGCCTTTTTCATTTGTAGATGTCTGTACTCAAACATGTTAAGCTTCCGCATGTGCTTTGACTTGTATGCTCTGATTGTTGGGTCATGAGACCCATGTTTGTAATATCTCGCCCCTCGGAGCCTATTGTATAAATACTTGACTTGTAGAGTCATGTTGTGATGCCATGTTGTATTTGCACATATCGAGCATATTGTGTGTATGTTATTGAAATGCTTGGTATGTGTGGGATCTGACTATCTAGTTGTTTATCCTTGGTAGCCTCTCTTACCGGGAAATGTCTCCTAGTGCTTCCACTGAGCCTTGGTAGCTTGCTACTGCTCCGGAACACTTAGGCTGGCCAGCATGTGTCCTTCTTCGTTCCTGTGTCTGTCCCTTAGGAGAAATGTCACGCAGTGTCTACCGGAGTCTTGTTAGCCTGCTACAGCCCGGATTCTCCGGAGTCCTGCTAGCCCAGTTGCTACAGCCCGGATTCACTCGCTGATGACCGACACGTTCGTTGCTGGGTCATGTATGCCTGTCCCTGTAAGTTAGTGCCACTTTGGGTTTACGACTAGCCATGTCAGCCCGGGTTCTTTGTCATATGGATGCTAGCGACACTATCATATACGTGAGCCAAAAGGCGCAAACGGTCCCGGGCCTGGTAAGGCGACACCCGTGGGAATACCGTGCGTGAGACCGCAAAGTGATATGAGATGTTACATGCTAGATCGGTGTGGCATAGGATCGGGGTCCTGACACTAGGACTTCATCTGTATACATCAAGAGTTACAGGAACAACTAGTAATGTTCCTCTGAGCCCTTCTCCAAAGGAACATTACTAGTTCAGAGTAAATACATGATTCGACTCTGAGAAGCTGTCCTAGGATTTAAGAAACATTGCATAACATTTATCAGTGCTACACTGTTTTCTTGATTTTTGAGTGCTTGACAACAACTAGATTGTATTGTTGGCGTGCATCATTTTTTCCTTTCTCGCGGTACAATTCTGCAGCTGAACTCCACTGGTAGTATGGAGGACCACACCAATGAAAGAAATTGGGACTGCTGTTGTTTGTCAAACCTTCTTAGCTAACCACACATTTTTACCGTTGCAGTTTCACTTAGAGGTTTGACATGGTGAAAGAGAGATTATGGGGGTGGTTGTTGTATGTAGACGGAAGGGCAGATAACAGGACATCGATTGATATCTTTTTGTTTATATGAAGGGTGTAACTTGAAGATCTATAGCAATGGCCTAGGTGCTAGATTCTGTACAAAATCAGTTGAAAACAGAGTAGATGATGGTTAGCATTTTATTCGTAGCTGTAGATACAATTAATTTTATCCTAATGATGTGGTAATATTCTCAAATTGTTGTGTATGTCACAGTTACTGTAGTCAATTGTCGCTCTGCATCATATTCGAGCTATTGCCTACTGGAGTATGCAAGTTGTGATGCCTTGTTTCGCCTTTACGAATTATGTGTTAATATTTTCCATCAAGCAGAACATTTCCCCTATTACTAAGAACTAACAAACTCTTGCCATATACAGATGAAGTCATAGGTAAAGATATGATATGCCAGTTCAAAAAAAAAGAAGGTTGATATGCCACAGAAACTCTTCCTGAGCAGCACAGGAAAAACTAGAGTACTGGACAATGTTAAGGACCTTTTGCTAACATAGTTACTCTGAACTACTAATCGAAAAAATGGTATCAACCAGTAATGAACATCACGGGCTCACAAATAATTATATACAGATGAAAGATGAGACCACACAAAGAACACCCCTTAATCTATTTTCCACTCTAACAGTAGTAATTAGTGGTTAAACTTTACCACTATGGCTGCATCTTGCACATAAACTCTAACAGTACTCTAGTTTCCAACGTATTGGATGAACCTAGGAATCGGAGGAACCAATACTCTAATTATATGTACATACCTTGGATCCTTGAGCTGTAAAGGACGATGGTCCGCTCTTATGCGGCCGTATCGTCGATCCACAGAGCTCGCTACAGAGACACAATGGCAGCGAGCCGCCGCTGGACATCGTGATCTGGATCTTGGGCGCTCGTGCTTGAACGCTGGAAACCACCCTGCAAGAAAAAACGCTGGAAACCGGAGAGGAAGAGGTACAGGAGAGGAAGAGGGAGAGGGGGAGAGGGATTCGCCTAATTTTTTCAGTTAATCCTAGCTCAGCCGGCGACCTCGAGCAGCGATACAGTACAGAGGAAAAGGGGATAGATGTTTGGGTTTGGGGTGTTGATTCAACTCGATTTAGCTAGACATGAAGGTCTGTTTTGCAAAATGTATCGGTAACTCCCCTTGCACCGTATCCTGTCCTTCTGTTTTTAGTCCAACGGCTCATGTTCCACTGGAGTACCTGGTGCACGAGTTGGTCAGGTGCACACGATACGTTCTCCATCCATATTAGTCTATGCATGCATGCCTACCCGCCAAGTTTGACCAGCAGTCAGCATCTAGGATTTTGACTATATTTTGACCAGTGCTTGCCTCGCCAGGCTAGCTGCCAAAAAGTTCCCCGTCTTTTTTCGTTGCCCAGTACACATGCAATGGTCATATATGTCCTCGTGCATGAATGATCACCGCTGAATTCCCATCAGTCTCAACCAATCAAATCAAATGTACCAATGGATATATATGTGCCCGGCTGTTCATGGAGGAGGCACCCAACCGAAGTGAGAGACCGGTCACTTCCGCCGGAGCACCATGAGCACTCCACCCTCGGCACATGCCTTCCTCGTCCTCCTCCTTCTCGTCCTCGCCGGAGCGGTCATCGCCTCCGCCGAGAATAACAAAGACTGTCACCCTAGCGATAAGGCCGCGCTCCTCGCCGTCAAGTCCGCCTTCGGCAATCAGAGCCACTTCGCCTCGTGGACTCCTTCCACCCCGTGCTGCGACTGGCACGACATCACTTGCAACGACGCCGGTCGCGTCATCATCCTCCTCTTCTTCGAGGATGTCAACCTCACGGGCACCATCCCGGACGCCATTTCCGGCCTCACCGAGCTTCTCGTCCTCAACCTCTATTACCTCCCGGCCATCTCTGGCCCTATCCCCAAGGGAATCGCCAAGCTATCCAAGCTCACCTCGCTCTCCATCTCTCTTACCTCCGTTTCGGGCCCCATTCCGTCCTTCCTGGGCGCACTGACCAAGCTCAACGACCTCACCCTCTCCTCCAACTCCCTCACCGGCACCATCCCGGCCTCGCTCGCGGGCCTCCGTTACTTAGACACCATCGACCTCAGAAACAACCGTCTCACGGGCACCATCCCGCCACTCTTCTACAACTCCAAATCCCCTATAATCTCGTACCTTTTGCTCTCCAACAACCACCTCTCTGGCTCCATCCCGACCGAGTTCGCTGCAGTCGGCTTCCAGTTCATCGACCTCTCCCACAACGCTCTCACCGGCGACGCGTCCGTGTTCTTCGGCAGGACAAAGGAGCTAGAAAGCATTAACCTGTCCCACAACGCCCTCAGCTTCGACCTCTCCAGCGTGGAGTTCCCGGAGGAGATGCAAGCCATGGATGCGAGCTACAACGCCATCCGCGGCGGCATCCCAGCGCAGGTGGCGAATGTAACGAACCTGCGGCAGTTCAACGTGAGCTACAACAAGCTGTGCGGCCAGGTTCCGGCCGCCTTGGCGAGGTTGGATGTCTACAACTTCCAGCACAACAAGTGCCTCTGCGGTGCGCCCCTCCCAGATCCATGCAAGAAATAATTTGAACGTCATTTCTGTCAACGGATGTCAGGCGGCCAGATGTATTTATGTAATCTTTGGATGAATAATGTGCTGAAATAAAGCCAAATGCATATGCGATTTTAGTAGCTCTTGTTCCGTCTATTTATCTTTGAACTCTGCTACAAGGCACAAACATTTGTTGAGATAAGAGTGAAGTCTAAAATAAACCTTGAGGTTGTAGAGACCGACGCAAATAAACCCTAATATCTAAATCCCTAAATTTGCTACCCTATATTTACAGATCCCAGGCAATCCCGACCTTGCATGAGTAAAATCTTGTTTAGTCTAATAGAAAATGCACAATCCCGGCCGGGATTGATTGATTGTTACTCTCGCTGACAACATTGTCCCACATGTCATCTCTATCTTCTGTCTCCAATCTTGTGAAACAGCGCCAGTTTGCATCGACGGCAGTGCCTCTCCCTGGCGACAGCTAGAAGCAACTACACGGCCCAGCGAGAATCTGACGGGCCTGCCTTGGAGTGGGGAACATGACCCCGGCGCCAGCTATATGGGTGGTTCGGCCGGACCTATTCACCACGAACAAGCCGACTTGTGGACCCGTATTGTCAGTGATAGTAACAGATGGACCCGGTTGGGATCATCCCTTTTCCCAGTGCGCCAAACACGTTGAGGGTTAGGATAGACCAGGATCAGAGAGGTAAGGTACCGACTTCAAAGATTTGGAGTTGAGGGTAACATCAAGGTTTATTTCACTCTTGAGATATAGAGTTATTCATTTTTCTTTAATGACTCAACATTAATATGCAGTACAAGTCTTTGCTTGTCTTGCTAGGGAAAGGAGGAAGAGAAAAGTCACTTTCACCTCCTTACCAGATTTTTTTTCCCTTCGTCGCCGCCACATCATTGGGTTCGGACTCTGAATCGCTCGCATCACTAAATTCTAGATGGGTCAAACTTTTTTTGGTGGGTAATACTTAGGCAAGTCAACACGTACACTAGGGTTGGCGGGAAGCCATGCCATTCATGACTTAGCCGTGGACTAAGGGCATCTTCAACATTGACCCTTAAACCGGACACCATATCACTCCGTGGATCGACAAGGACTGGTCCACGAACACTGATATGGGATCTGGCCATCCAACCCTGTCTCAAACATCCGCTTTTTAAGAAGAAAAAAAACAGCCAAATATCAGTGATAATCCAAGGATTAGTAGCTTCCGCCAACACTTGAAGAAAGGCTTTGTACCAAAATATGCATGACTCACTATGATAATGTCTGGATTATTAGTAACTTTGTTTTACCAAGCACTTGAAGAAAAGAAAAAAAGAAACACGCGTTTTGGCGGAAGGGGACGTGCATGCATGAAAAATGTCACGTACTAGCACAGTAATCCAAGTGAGTGTTGACGGAAGCCTTTCACATGCATGAAGAATGTCACGTACTAGCACTACTAATACAAGGATTTGTAGTTTTTTTTAGGTAAATGTTGTCGCTTTATTTAATCAAAAGCATTCGGAATTTCATCCGAGAGTACATCTAGAACATAGTCTGGGGTGTCACCCACCCACACCTTACACAAATCCTCACCTACGCCAACTTTAGCTAGCTTGTGCGCGACAACATTAGCCGAACGACGAATCCATGAAACTTTTGACTCTGAAAAAGAAGCAAGCAGGACCTTAATCTCCTGTATCCACGCTCCAGCGTTAGCGCGATCCTTGTGTGGGTTTTGCAACCTTTGGACGACACCAAGAGAATCGAGCTCAACATGGACCCTATTTGCATTGACCTCCCTCGCCACTTCCAGCCCCCGCTTGCAAGCCAGGATTTCAAGTGCTTCCGGTTCTACAATGCCAGTGATAAACATGACATAGCCCTGCACGGAATGCGCCTCCATGGTCTCGTATAACTGCTCCCGCCCCTCCCTTGTCACCTCCTCTATGCACAACTCCATCGGAGTTGATCTTGAGCCAGCCCTCTTCAGGTGGCCTCCACTTCTCCTTGACCGGCGCCGCTATCGGTCGCCTCTCCTTAGCATGAACTGCCGTCCACTCATTCATAAATGACACAACAGTGCCCATTATTTCATGTGGAGCAGCTATCGCCCTTCCATCCCTCGCTTCGTTTCTAGCCAACCATAGACCATATGTAGCTTGAACCATAGCAGCTCGCTCCTCATTGTCAGCATCAGCAAACCACCCAAGTAACCAGCTAGCTAAAGCACCCTGGGAGTCGATCTTGCAAGGTGGGATCGCCACCTTAACTCCCTTTTCTGAGTGAAGAAGCTGCCAGAACAACGCAGAATGTTGGCAAGCCCAGAAACGGTGCAGCACCGTCTCTTCTCGACCACACGCAACACAAAAAACATCGGGTTTGATGCGACCTCGGTGAAGTTCGGCTCCTACCGCAAGCCCATTCCTTATCATCCTCCACATATGGATCTTTGCTTTGGCTGGCGCATTTGTGTCCCACAAAGCCATATATCCCCTATGATGCGCCACCGTGCTCGAGGGACCCGGCTGTCCGGTCCTCGATCTGCTCATAGCCATTCGCAAGTGATACGCAGACTTGACAGTGAACTCTCCATTCTTTGTAAAATTCCACGCATGAAAGTCATCCGTTCCTGGACCCCCCCCCCCACTGCTATTTGCCTGATATCGTGTGCATCCTCGACAGAGAACATTGCATGCAACTTGTCCAAGTCCCAGCCCCGTCCATCATGTGCAAGCAGGCCCGCCACCTTGGTAATACCTTGGATGTATAGCTGACCCAGTGGCCGCATACTCCCCGTCCTTGGGATCCAGTTGGCGTGGTGGATCTGCACCGAGCTGCCATCTCCAATGCGCCATACAAGCCCCTCATTTAGTAAGTCCCTCCCATGGAGAATGCTTTTAAAGGTGAACGACGCGGAGGGGGGTGCTGTTGTAGATAAGATCGAACCGTCCTCAAAATAACGAGCTTTAAGCACCCTTGCGCAAAGAGATGTTGGCACCTGTCGAATTCTCCACACTTGTTTAGCCAGCAAAGCTTGGTTGAAGGCCTCAGGGTCACGAAACCCCATGCCACCATCTCGCTTGCCTGCACACATTTTTTCTAAGATATCCAGTGTACCTTGCGTTCACCATTCGTTGCCGCTCACCAGAATTTAGAGGAGATCGAAGTCAGGTTCCGGCACGTCTTCTTCGCGAGCTGAAAACAACTCATGGTGAAAGTGGGTACAGCTTGTAACCCAGATTTGATCAACACTTCTCTCACAGCTTTTGATAGACCTTGTCCCTTACATCCGCTAGCTTTGCCTTTCGAGCTTTCTATCACATATCTGAAAGTACCCTCCTTAGACTTCCCAACCAGTGTTGGTAGTCCGAGATATCGCTCACTAAGAGCTTCTGAATGAACTCCCAATATATTCTTTATTTCCTCCTTGTCATCCTCCTGATGACCTTTCCCAAAGAAGATAGAAGATTTTTGCAAGTTAACTTGTTGGCTCGATGCCTCTTCATATCTCCTTAGTATATCCCTCAATGTCACCATGTTATCATGTGACCCTTCTAAGAACACAATATTGTCATCTGCAAAGAGAAGGTGGGTAACATGGGGGCCAGTGCACCCAAATTTCACCCCCTTCACCTTCCCCTCCTCTTGAGCTTTTTTTAGCATCGCAGAAAATCCTTCCACACAGAAGAGAAAGAGATAGGGGGATAAAGGATCACCCTGTCGGAGCCCCCTGGAAGGGGAAAAACCTCGTGAGAGTCCGCCATAGAGCATCTCCAACAGCCGCGCTAAACTAGCGCCGCGCCGCAAATTAGTCGGTTTTAGCGTGCGCGCAACGCGGCGGGTCGCTCCAGCGGGAGCGCAAAAACGGCGCGTGCGCTATAACGAGTTGGGCGCGCTGTCGGAAACACTGCCCCGCGCGGTGTATTTCGGGCGCCTGCTACAGCGCGTGGCACACTCGACCGCTCACGCTGCACTCTCTCCTCTCCTCCTCCTACGCCCCGCGCGCGCCGGCGCCGGTGCCCTGCCACCCATGGACGCGCACACCGGCACCCCGCTGTACAACCGCGACCCCCCCTGCCGCCGCTGCCGCCACCGCCGCCGCCGGAAACCCTGTTGGGGAACGTTGCATAAAATAAAAAAATTCCTACGTTCACCAAGATCAATCTATGAGTTCATCTAGCAACGAGAGAGAGGAGTGCATCTACATACCCTTGTAGATCGCGAGCGGAAGCGTTCAAGAGAACGGGGTTGAGGGAGTCGTACTCGTCATGATCCAAATCACCGGAGATCCTAGCGCCGAACGGACGGCACCTCCGCGTTCAACACACGTACGGTCAGCGTGACGTCTCCTCCTCCTTGATCCAGCAAGGGGGAAGGAGGTTGATGAAGATCCAGCAGCACGACGGCGTGATGGTGGATGCAGCAGGGATCCGGCAGGGCTTCGCCAAGCGACTACGGGAGGGAGAGGTGTAGCAAGGGGGGAAGGGAGGCGCCAGGTGTCAGGGTGCGGCTGCCCTCCCACCGCCCCCCCCCCCTCTTTATATAGGGACCCCAGGGGGCGCCGGCCCTAGGAGATGGGATCTCCTGGGGGGCGGCGGCCAAGGGGGGAAACTTGCCCCCCAAGGCAAGTGGAGGCGCCCCCTCCCCTAGGGTTCCCAACCCTAGGCGTAGAGGGGGGCCCGGGGGGGCGCACCAGCCCACCAGGGGCTGGTTCCCCTCCCACTTCAGCCAATGAGGCCCTCCGGGATAGGTGGCCCCACCCGGTGGACCCCCGGGACCCTTCCGGTGGTCCCGGTACAATACCGGTGAACCCCAAAACTTTCCCGATGGCCGAAACTCAACTTCCCATATATAATTCTTTACCTCCGGACCATTCCGGAACTCCTCGTGACGTCCGGGATCTCATCCGGGACTCCGAACAACTTTCGATTTGCTGCATACTCATATCTGTACAACCCTAGCGTCACTGAACCTTAAGTGTGTAGACCCTACGGGTTCGGGAGACACGTAGACATGACCGAGATCGCTCTCCGGTCAATAACCAACAGCGGGATCTGGATACCCATGTTGGCTCCCACATGCTCCTCGATGATCTCATCGGATGAACCACGATGTCGAGGTTTCAAGCAACCCCGTATACAATTCCCTTTGTCAATCGGTATTTTACTTGCCCGAGATTCGATCGTCGGTATCCCAATACCTTGTTCAATCTCGTTACCGGTAAGTCACTTTACTCGTACCATAACGCATGATCCCGTGACCAAACACTTGGTCACTTTGAGCTCATTATGATGATGCATTACCGAGTGGGCCCAGTGATACCTCTCCGTCATACGGAGTGACAAATCCCAGTCTTGGTCCGTGTCAACCCAACAGACACTTTCGGAGATACCCGTAGTATACCTTTATAGTCACCCAGTTACGTTGTGACGTTTGGTACACCCAAAGCACTCCTACGGTATCCGGGAGTTACACGATCTCATGGTCTAAGGAAAAGATACTTGACATTGGAAAAGCTCTAGCAAAATGAACTACACGATCTTGTGCTATGCTTAGGATTGGATCTTGTCCATCACATCATTCTCCTAATGATGTGATCCCGTTATCAAAGACATCCAATGTCCATAGTCAGGAAATCATGACTATCTGTTGATCAACGAGCTAGTCAACTAGAGGCTCACTAGGGACATGTTGTGGTCTATGTATTCACACGTGTATTACGATTTCCGGATAATACAATTAAAGCATGAATAAAAGACAATTATCATGAACAAGGAAATATAATAATAATCCTTTTATTATTGCCTCTAGGCATATTTCCAATAAACCCTAGCGCGGGGAGCGTTGGCGTCGCCACCGCCGGAGCTCCGCCGAGCGCCGGCCTCGCGCGCAGCCTCTTCTTGCCGCCGCGGATGACCACGGCGACGGGTGGCGTCGCGCCGGCGCCGTCCCGTGGGCATGAACTTGTGGGCATGAACTTGGTTGGAAGATGTTTGTGACAAATTTCACATGTTCATTGCATTTTGATAATTGTTTCAAACTCATTTTGTGGCTAAGTCGCGCGCGCTGAATTTTTTGCGCTGCTGGAGCGGCACGCGCACGCTGCATTATAGCGCGGCTGCTGGAGCCAGCGCTAGCGGCCGCGCTAAACCAGCCGAAGCGTGCGCGGCAAACCGGTTTTTTGCGCGCGGCGCATAGCGCGGCTGTTGGAGATGCTCTAAGCTTCACCGAAAAAGTAGCAGACGAGACACACCGCATAATCCGTCATGGGTACCGCTTCGCTAGGGGTTAGCGTTCCAGGCGATCAGGAGGCGATCGCCCCGCAGCCACCGCCGCCGGACGTCGCTCTGGCCGCGTGTGGCCTCTTCTCCGTGTCTCTGCCCTGGCAGGACGACGAAGCCGTCGCGGCCTCGTCCGCCTTTAGATCGTGCGGCACCTGCTGCCGATACGATCCCGCCATGGCCAAGGGTGACTCTGGGTACGGGAGGCGACCGAGTGCATCACAAAATCCGGACGGGCTAGGGTTTCTCAACCTGTCGTACAAGAGAAGGATCGCTTGTATATACATAAAGTAACCTGAGGCCAGGGCTGAGGTGCACTAGAAACCGTGTGAGCCGCCTGATCGCCCTGTCCTCCCAGATGCGTCGCCGCCGTGCAAGATCCTCCATCACGCGATGTCGTCGTCTGCGCAGTCTGCGGGCACGGAGCCGATTGTGATCACGGTGAACCCGGAGGTTGGTGGGGGCGATTACGGGGCTCCCTCTGTGGATGCTGCCCGCCCGAAGCCTTCCAAGGGGGGATCCGTGGCCGTTGTGGCGTTGTATCCGCGAGTGCGGCCTTGGGCCGTGTGGAAGCAGGTGAAGAAGATGGGAGTGGCAGAGCTACCGCCGCAGGCCCGAGAGGAGGAGTTATCGGAGGTACATGGTCCTGAAGATTTCATTGAAGGTGAGGATGTAGAGGTGGAAGCAGAGATTGCCGAACAGATGCGTACTATGACTCATGGTGCTGAAGTGGACGTGAAGGAGCCTGATGCTACAGATATTCCAAGCCGAACTGGGAGCATGAATGCCCAGACCAGAGCAAGCTCCCAGCCCAGGAGTTCGGACGTCATACCGGCAATGCAAAACTTGTCACATGATGCACGGATGGCTGACGCTGAACTATCTGACGATCTATCCACGCTGGGCAAGCGGAACGCAGGAGAGGATCATGTGAATGGCTCGGGCGAGGCGGATGGCAACAAAGCTTTGGTGGTGTACTCTAACACGGCCACTTCGGCTGAGCCTTTACTTTCAGGTATACCGAAAAAACGCAAAATAGATGGGACCTAGAACGGGCAACAGACTGCAGGAGGGGAGATGCTTGACCAGAGGACGGAGGAGCAGACCAACACTATGGAGGCAGCCGGCCCTGGGGCCGCCGGCGACCTGACGGAGCTTGCGGAGCTCCGTCAGGAGCAATGAATATCCTAAGTTGGAACTGCCGGAGGGTGGGAACCCTCGGACAGTTCGTGACCTTGTGAGTCTAGTACAGGCTCATTCCCCTAGTGTCGTCTTTCTTTGTGAAACTAGGCAGTCTAAAAATAAAATGAAAAGGTACCGTGCTCGTTTAGGGTTAAGTGGTTTTGATTCTTTTGATAGTGTGGGTCTTAGTGGTGGTCAGGCTTTGTATTGGCATGAGTCGTTGAATCTCGATGTAAAAGCTATTAATGAAAGATATATCGATGCGTATGTGACTGCTGCGGCGGGTGAGCCACCTTGGAGGCTAACCTGCGTCTACGGCGAGCCCCGGACGGAGGATCGACATCACATGTGGTCTCTCCTCCGCAATCTTCACCAGCAGGCGGACATGCCGTGGGTCGTGGTTGGAGATTTCAACGAGGCTATGTGGAGCTTTGAGCACTTCTCCGAGACGCCAAGGTCGGCAGGTCAGATGATTGACTTTCATGATGTTCTAGAAGTTTGTGGTTTGGGAGATCTTGGTTTTGCAGGCCTGCCATACACTTATGATAATCGGCGAGCTGGTCGGGCAAATGTCAGAGTCCGTCTTGATCGCGTTGTCGCCAACAACTCTTGGTGGGATATTTTTCTCGGATGCCAAGGTGGAGCACCTAGTGGCGCCTAGCTCGGACCACCAGGCTATCTTGCTTAGGTGCATGCTCGAGGAGCCCCTACCGCCGACCGGCGGGAGGTGTCGGCAATATGAGGTAATGTGGGAGAGAGACCCCGCTCTCCCGGAGGTAATTATGCATACTTGGACTGAGATGGGCGCTATGCTAAACCTGGGTGATATTGCGGTCGGGTTGGGTAATATGATGAAAAAACTACAAGAATGGAGCCACAAAAAATTTGGTAACGTTATCAAGGAAATTAATAAGTCCCGCTCACGTTTGGAAGAGTTTATGTCTATGAATGCAGACAGGAAGGAAATTAGGGAGGCCACCGACCGGATGAATGAACTCCTGTACAGGGAGAAGATGCTTTGGATGCAGAGATCTCGTGTGGCATGGTTGCTGGGAGGTGACCGCAACACACGTTTTTTCACCAGAAAGCAGTATGGCGTGCAAGAAAAAATCGCATAAAGTCGCTCGTTGATGATGCAGGAGTGACACACAAGGATCACGAGTCTATGTCTGCTATGGCTACGGCTTATTTCTCTAACTTGTTTAACGCCGATGCAACTCTCTGTTCGGATCCGGTGATTGACTTAATTAATGCCCGTGTCACTGACAATATGAATGATGGCCTGTGTGCAGAGTTCACGGAAAGGGAGATAGCTGATGCACTATTCCAGATAGGGCCCCTCAAAGCGCCGGGGCCGGATGGTTTCCCTGCCCGTTTCTTTCAGCGGAATTGGGCAGTCATGCAAGAGCAAGTTATTGCCGGGGTGAAGGATTTTTTTCGCACTAGTATTATGCTTGAAGGTGTGAACAATACTTCCATTGTTCTCATCCCTAAGGTAGATAACCCCGAGAGGCTCACAGAGTTCCGACCTATCAGTTTGTGCAACGTCATCTACAAGGTGGTGGCAAAGTGTCTGGTAAATCACTTGCGTCCCATTTTGAATGATATCATTTCACCAGCGCAGAGTGCCTTTGTCCCGAGGCGGATGATCACTGACAATCCACTGCTTGCTTTCGAGTGCATTCACTTTTTTCAGCAAGAAAAAGACCCAAACAAAAGTTTTTGTGCTTATAAGTTGGATTTGTCTAAAGCTTATGACAGGGTTGATTGGACCTTCTTGGAGCGGATGATGCAAAAGATGGGTTTCGCTCGCTGTTGGGTGGACTGGATTATGACATGCGTCACCTCGGTGAGATATACAGTTAAATTTAATGGGACCCTCTTGGATTTATTCGCACCGTTGCGTGGGCTTCAGCAAGGAGATCCACTCTCCCCGTTTTTGTTCCTTCTTGTGGCTGATGGACTCTCGGCTTTGTTGAAGGATGGAGAGGTAAAAGGTGATTACACACCGTTAAAAGTGTGTCGTAGAGCTCCGGGTGTTTCTCATTTGCTCTTTGCAGATGACACCCTACTGTTTTTTAAAGCAGAAGAGGAACAGGCTCGTAAGGTACAGGAGGTGCTTACTATGTATGAGAAAGCAACAGGCCAATGTATCAATCCAGCGAAGTGTAGTGTACTGTTTGGGGAAGCATGTCCAGCAGACAGCCAGGAGATGATCCGAAATGTTTTGCATGTTGATTTGGTCACTTTTGAGGAGAAGTACCTAGGCCTACCCACTCCGGACGGGCGCATGAGCAGAGGTAAATTTCAGAACTTGCAGCCAAGGCTTCTGAAAAGGATTATGGGGAGACACCCTGTCACTTGCAGGCAAGGAGACTATGATCAAAGCCGTGGCGCAGGCGATCCCCACTTATATTATGGGCGTCTTTAAGTCGCCTATGTCAGTATGTGATGATCTTAACAGGATGGTACGGAATTTTTGGTGGGGTTCTGTTGAGGGCAAACGGAAAACTCACTGGATGGCGTGGAATAATATTCAGGCACATAAGATGAAAGGAGGGCTGGGATTTAGAGACTTTCGTCTCTTTAATCAAGCCCTCCTTGTGAGGCAAGCGTAGCGACTTTTAATAAATTCTAACAGTCTATGTGCGCAGGTGTTGAAAGCTCGGTAATATCCGGAGGGACGTCTTGACGATACTGTCTTCTCCGGAAATGCCTCCCCCACGTGGCAGGCCATACAATATGGACTCGAGCTCCTGAAGAAGGGCCTAGTGTGGCGTATGGGCAATGGGCAAAGCATTCGTATTTGGCGGGACCGTTGGCTACCCACGAAGCCGACGGGCCAACCCATCACGTAGCAGGGGACTTGCAGGCTCCGCCGAGTGGCGGACCTACTAGATGCGTCCGGCGCTTGGCGCATGGACGTGTTGCGACAATATTTCCTCCCGGTGGACGTGGACTCCATCACCAACATCCGCACGTCACCGCGCATTACCGACGACATCATTGCATGGGCTCCGAAGAAGAACGGTATCTTCACTGTTCGCTCCGCCTACCGCCTTGCCATGGACGAGCGCGATCGTCCATTGGCAACCGCCACGAGCAGGGCACCGGATGGTCGTCGCGCCATCTGGAAGACCATATGGGGGTGCCCTGCTCCCCCAAAGATACGCGTTTTTGCATGGAGACTGGTGTCTAACTCACTCGCAACTTGGGCAAATAAATGCCATTATCATCTCGAGCTTACTGATGTGTGCCCCCTTTGTGGTGTTGAACGGGAGGACAGCTTCCATGCGATGTGCAGGTGTCCCCTTGCGGCGGAGTTGTGGAGAGCCATGGCGCTAGACTGGCCTATTCCCAAGGTGGAGGACATCCGGAACACAGGCCCAGAATGGCTTTTCTCGCTGCTGGACCCACTCTCGGAAACTACACGCATGGTAGTCCTCATGATCATGTGGCGTGCTTGGTATGTACGTAATGAAATTACCCATGGTAAAGTTCCTCCACCAACCGAGGCATCCTGCAGGTTCCTCCATGGATACATCAACTCACAGTTGTGTATTCAAGAATGGCCCAAAGGTGATATGGAAAAAGGTAAAATGGTCATTCAGCTAGGTGCCCCGGCTAGCTACCTTGACACAGAGAAGTATGAGCAGCGTTGGGTTTTACCACCGGCCGGTTGGACAAAACTAAACGTCGATGGAAGCCATGTACCCGCCACTCGAGCTGCGGGTGGAGGGATGGTGCTACGTACAGGGCGAGGGGAAATTATCTTCACCGCATGCAGAGAAATACGCACATATGATAATAGCCTAGAAGCTGAATTAGCGGCCTGCAAGTAGGGACTCGAGCTCGCGCTACACCGTACCGAGTTGCCCATTGTGATCGAGATGGACTGCGCTGAAGCTGTCATGTTGTTGAACGCCAGGACGATCGATCGCTCGAGGGTCCGTGTGATGGTGGAAGAGATCAACAGGATGGTTGTTGATGACCCTAGGGAGATTTCTATTACTGCTATTAGTCGTTCGCAAAATAAAGTCAGCCATGCACTAGCTGCATATAGGAGGAGCACCCCTCGTACTGCAGTATGGTTGGGCTCAGGTTTGAGTGACATTGTAAAACTTGTTTTGGCTGATTTGCCTCCTTAAGTAATAGAATCTCCCTTTACCCCGCAAAAAAAGGAGACACCGCATAATCATGGCAATCCATCCTTATGCAAAACCAAACCGCTCCATCATCTGCCTAAGGAAGGCCCATTCGACTCTGTCGTACGCCTTCATCATATCTAGTTTAACTGCACAAAAAGGTTTCTTCCGCTTCCGATTGCGAATGGCATGCATGCATTCATACGCCACAAACACATTATGAGTAATCAACCGCCCCGGGACGAAGGCACTTTGCTCCTCAGAGATAAGCACCGGTAGAATGCCCTTAAACCGGTTAGCCAGTACCTTCGTCGCGATTTTATAGAGAACATTACAGAGGCTGATCGGTCGGAACTGTGAGAGCAACTCCGGTGAGCTGCATTTCGGAATCATGACAATAATTGTATCGTTGAAAGCCTTCTGCCAAACATGTTAGGAGGTTTGTAGTTGAAAGAAATGAAGTAAAGTGGCTTCCGCCAAACATGTTAGGAGGTTTCAAAGCCTTCTGCTAATGCAAAGGAAAAAAACGACAATGATAAATCCCGAACGTTCGGATTTTAAGCATGGCAACCCGAACGTTATTTTGTGGCAACTTTAGTTCAGGTGAGATTGGTAAACTTTGCAATTTTCTCGAAAAAACAAAATGGGACAAAGTTGCCATGTCTTAACAACTAAAATTGCCACCTCCGTCAATTAAAGTTGCCATGTAAAAACGTTCGGGATGAAATGCTTAAAATCCGAACGTTCGAATTTTATCGGGGTCCAAAAAAAATAGTCAGCATCGACCTTCTGCGCTCCGAACAGAGAGAAATGAGGGGTACAACGGACGTCCGGACACATTGGCGGACTGCGGTCCGCTTTGGAGATGCAATCAGCACACTGTAAATAGCCACCCATTCTTAATTTCACTTGAATCTCGTTCAGTTCTGCTTGCAGGCAATGTTGATATCTCAAAACTAAATGTACTAAACTACCCTTTTAACCCGAAGGGGCAAGTTGTAATCTTCACCATGATTTGCATCGCAGGTCGTAAACTTCCTTATCTTGGGGGGTGTTCCAAAATACTCCCTCCGTTCCAAAATATTCCAAATATAAAAACATTTTTTACACTAGTAAAAAACATTTTTTACACTATACTAGTGTCAAAAACGTTTTTATATATTGGGACAGAGGGAGTAACTGTGAACAGCAAGAGTACTGGTGTATTACATACTTCCAGAGATTCCAAAATAACTGAAGTTCTAAGTTTGTCCAAGTTGGACCAACTGTACACAAAAATTTCCTATGATTTACAACAACAAACACAGAACAATACAAAAATATATGGCATAAAGAATTTCAAGAGACTAATTTCATGTTCTACTAGATGATAACATATTTTTTCTATGAACTAGAACAAACTTAAACAAGTTTGACTTGAGACTAGTCGAGAACTTCAATTATTCAATTATTTTGGAATGAAGGTGTCACGCCCAATATACGACCCTATCCAAAAGGAACTCGAAGGTCCCACCAAGAATAGACCCGCATATTGAAACGCTTTTGCAAGGTGGATATCATTACGTCAACATTACATAATAGATGGGGATACATACATAAGGCATACAATGCCACATGAATACAACATCATCATACATAAGATCATCATCCGACTACAGATGAAACACAAACAGAAACTCAAACGACATCCACCCTGCTAGCCCAGGCTGCCGACCTGGAACCTATCCCCTGATCAAATAAGAAGCAGAAGAAGAAACTCCAAGACAAGCAAACATCGCTCTCGCGTCAAGATCATCGCGAAACCTGTACCTGCAACTGTTGTTGTAGTAATCTGTGAGCCACGAGGACTCAGCAATCCCATTACCATGGGTATCAAAACTAGCAAAGCTTAAAGGAAAAGAAGAGGTAAAATGGTGAGGCTACAGCAGCGACTAAGCATATATGGTGGCTAACATACGCAAATAAGAGCGAGAAGAGAGCAAGCGAAACGGTCGTGAAACTAGCAATGATCAAGAAGTGATCCTGAACTCCTACTTACGTCAAACATAACCCAAAGACCGTGTTCACTTCCCGGACTCCGTCGAAAAGAGACCATCACGGCTACACACACGGTTGATGCGTTTTAATACGGATCTGGTGTCAAGTTATCTATAATCGGACATTAACAAATTCCCATCTGCCTATAACCGCAGACGCGGCTTTCGAAATATTATACCCTACAGGGGTGTCCCAACTTAGCCCATGACAAGCTCTCGCCATCAACGAAGGATATACCTTCTCCCAGAAAGACCCGATCAGACTCGGAATCCCGGTTTATAAGACATTTCGGCAATGGTAAAATAAGACCAGCAAGACCGCCCGATGCGCCGACAATCCCGATAGGAGCTGCACATATCTCGTTCTCAGGGCAACACCGGATGAACACTACGTAGAACTAAAACCAGACCTCGAGTTTTTCCGAGATGGCGCTGCAAGTGGCTCTGGTTCGGACCAACACTTAGACAAGCATTGGCCCGGGGGGGCTGTAGTAAAGATGACCCTTGGGTTAATTACTCCCAAGAGAAATATAGGTGGTGGTGAGGCAAATGATAAAACCAAGGTTGGGCCTTGCTGGAGGAATTTTATTCAAAGCGAACTGTCGAGGGGGTCCCATAAGTCACCCGATCGCGTAAAGAACGCAAAATCCGGGAACATAACACCGGTATGACGGAAACTAGGGCGGAAAGAGTGAAACAAAACACCAGGCATAAGGCCGAGCCTTCCACCCTTTACCAAATATATAGATGCATTAATAATATAAGAGATATTGTGATATCCCAACCAAAATCCTGTCCACCATGAAGAAAATCTTCAACTTCACCTGCAACTAGCAACGCTATAAGAGGGGCTGAGCAAAAGCGGTAACATAACCAAACAACGGTTTGCATAGGGAAGGTGTCAAAGGTTAGAGGTTCAAGGCAATATGGGAGGCTTAAAAAGCAAGAGAATAGGTAGCGCAGCAAAGCGATAGAACGAAGCAACTAGCATAGCAATGATAGTAGTGAGATCCAGGGTAGCGGTTATCTTGTCTGAAATCCCGCTAGGAAGAAGAACGAGTTCATGAAGAAGACGAACGGGAGTAGTCGAACGAATCCTCACAATCACAACATTACCGAAACTAAGAAGCAACACCGGAAAGAAACAAACAACATGATAAATGCACGAGCGTAAACATGGCATGATGCACAAACAAGTATGATGCATGTCCAGTTTAATGAGGCATGGCATGGCAAAGTGCAACAAACAACATTACATGTTAAGTGGAGCTCAATATGCAACAAGTTGCATATTGACGGAACACCACATCCAAGTTGTTTAGTTCGCTCTCGTTTAGGTACCCAACAACATTAAATGTTGTTAAACATGGCAAAAGGTGAAGCATATGAAAAACTACCTATCAAGACAAGTTTAAATGAGGCCGGAATAACAAACAACAATTCCGGAAAATCCCTATGTGCATATTATGAATTTGGTACTGTTCTACCCTAAACATAATTTTAATGTTGTTAAACAGCAACGTAAAGTGGACCATGTTAATCTAGGCATTTTTCCACCCCATTTACATATAAAGTTTATTTAAAACCGAGCTACGGTTATTTAGTTATGAATTAAAGCATTTTAGCATGGCATATTAGCAAATTTAAATAAATAGCAAGTTAAACATTTTAACATGGAATGAAAATGGCATATTATTAATCTACACAAAATTCTAGCATTTTACATGTTTAAATCATTTTAATCCGATGCACGGTTTGTGAGATATTAAATGCATGAATATTGAGGGGTTTTCTGTAAAACTGTTAATCGCTGGATAATTAGACAAATTCACAGATGCTAAAAAAACCTACGCGGGCCGAAACTGATTGGCCCAATAGTGCACAGGAGGGGCGATCTGGAGGGGGCTGCTCACCCATGGGCTCGGCCCAGTCGGTGGAGCTGGCTGCAGGCTTGGCAGGGAGCTGCGTTGGGCACAGCTGGGCTGGTCGCCGTTGGTCCTTGTTGGGCCGAACGAGGGGGGGTTGGGGGCCGGTCAATGCGCGACGACGCGGACGAGCGGGCGCCTCGTCCTGGAAGCAGAGGACACAGGCGGTGGCGGTGGCTGGCTCTCCGGCGAGAGAAGCCGGCGATGTAAGGCGAGGCGGGAGGGGCCCCGACCAGATCCGAGCGGATCGGGTCCGGCCGGATCCGTTCCCGGTGGTGGCGAGGCCGGGCGACGACGGGAGCTCCTGCGGCGGCGCTGTCCACGGAGAGAGAGAGAACGGGTGAGGGAGAGAGAAAGAGGAGAAGGCAGGACGGGGCGGAGCGGCGACCTGGGTCCAGCAAGACGGTCTCCAGCGGGCAGCGGCGCTCCGCGAGGCCGGCGGACGGCGGCGACGAGGAGAAGGCGATGGAGAACTCCGGTGGCGCAGATCGGGATGCTCGGGGAGGAGCCAGGCAAGCGGACGCGCTCGGGCTCCTTCGGGCCCAGATCCGGCCCGGGGCGGGCCTGGAGCGGGCCGCGAGGGCCGCGGGAGGTGGCCAGGGGCGCGGGGTGAGGTGGCGAGGAGGACGTGGCGCGCACCGATTGGAGGGAAGCGGCGGCTGGTCACGGCGCGGCCATTCCGGAGGCGACAAGTGGCAGGGAGAGGTAGGAGCTCGCCGAAAAACGAGGAGAATGTGGGTTGGCTGCGGCTGCAGGTTGGGGCGTGGAAAAAGAGGAGGAGGGGGGTAGGATTCCAGATTAGGAAGGACTAGCCTTCCTTATATAGGCAGGGTTAGGGTTAGGGGGGTTTTGGAGGGGTTTCAGACCCTCGGATCTCGATCTGGCGGTCCGGAGCGGAGGGGGTTTTAGGTGGGCTGCAGGTGGGCTGTGACGAGAGGGTCTGGACTGAGGGGAGAGAAGAGGGGTGCCGCCCGACGACAGTTTCGAAAGCCGAAACGTCCGACGAAGGTACCGATAACGGTACCGCTATACATTTAACGGTTGGGCTATCAGATGGACTCCGAATGCGACGAAACTTGGCAGGCGGCCTGTCTACACTTTAATAAGACCGCACGACAAGTTGCAACCCATTCCGAGAACATTTTTATGCCACTAATAAAATAATATTTCGGAGGTGTCGCGGGCGCGTGCAAGTGTGGTCGGGCTCAGAACGGACAACGGAGAGGACCCGGGAAACCCGGACGGATGCAAGTTTTGAAAAACATGCAGATGAAATATAGATGATGACATGAGATGAGATGCATAACAAGAACAAAAATGCAAAACAACAGATAAAACCCAACCACGAAGGAAATATCATATCGCATCTCCGGAAAAGGCAAGAGTTGGAGTTACGAATATGGAAAGTTGTATCCGGGACGTTACAGAAGGTAGTGTCGTGGTTTTAAGACTGACAGTATAAAGGGGGGTAGGTATGGAGAGGCAAGATCTCAGCTATGGTGAAGGTGTACACACGGGGTTTACGAGTTCAGGCCCTTCGCAGAGGAAGTAATAGCCCTACGTCTCGGTGCCCGGAGGCGGTCGATTGGATTATATGTGTGATGTTACAGGGGGTGCAAACCCATGTCCCAGAGGAGGGGGTGGCTTATATAGAGTGCGTCAGGACCCCAGCCATCCTCCATTACAAGGAGCTTAATGTACATAAAGTAGGGGCGTTACTGATAACGCCAGTCATAAGTGTTATTAATGACCTTAAAGACTATGAAGTGAATGTCCGACCACTGCAGTGCTGAGTGACTCCTGGTCTTTGATAGGTCAAGTGATTCCTCATATGGTCGAGTGACAACAGGTAGGAATCATCTTGCGAGTGGATATGGTTGGTCGAGTGGATTTCACTCGACACCTTTGATTGGGGGTTCTTCGTCGCCTCTTGGACTTCTTGTCTTCTAAGGTAGTGACCTTGGGTGGGGCTCCTAGGCTAGGCCTGTGACCCTACCCTAGGTGTATATCCTCATCATTAGCCCCTGAATGGATTGAGGACCGAGTGAAAAAGAAGATCACAGTGGGCTTCGCTTCAACCTTTGTGCTTCGTGAGTACTTGCGTCGAACGGAAGGTTTGCGTCTGAACCTTTAGCTTCGTTTCAGTTGCCTCGATCAATTTTGAAGTTGTCGAGTGGATTAGTGACATCATCCGTCGATCGTTGTCTTCTGTTGCGTGATCTCCGGCGCGATTGGTTATTGCGTATCCCGGATTCGGCGGGATTCAAAATTTCAGGGAAGCGCGCGGGACGGAGGGCGTCGTGGTAATCGGGATGGATAAGCAGGGATGCCTCGATCTCGGCGCCACCTTTTTCACCATGTACCGGGCGTGCGACTGTAGCGGAGATTTCATAGGATCGCCCGGGCCTGCGCGTCAGCCACTCGGAAGTGGGCCACTCGGAAGTGGGCCTTTAAAAGGCGGCGAGGCCGAGGCGTTGCGCCGTGTGCTCCCAATCTCACTCTCTCTCCTCTGCTTCTCCTCCGCGCACAGCTCCTCTGCTCTCGGCACCGTCGCTCCGCCGCAATGGTGAAGGACGAGATGGCAGCGCTGGAGCGCGCGAAGAAGGCGACGGGGGCGGCAAAGCGTAAGAAGACCCAGCGCAGGTCGTCGTCGCGGTTGGCGCTGCCGACGGAATGGATCCAGGGCGACTGGATCCGATCCACGCTCCGGCAAGAGGACCTGGACGAGCTGGCCAAGCTCGGGTTGGTCGCCGATGGTGCTGCGAGGTTGTCGGAGGGGAGCCGGAGCCAGAGCCGCGACCGGGTGAGTGTGTCTTGCTCGCCACCCACGTCAACCGAGGTTTTTTGCTTCCTTCGCACCCCTTTTTCCAGGGTTTTCTGAATTTCTTCGGAGCCCAACTTCATCACTTTTCTCCCAACACCATCATCTATCTCGCGGCATTTGTGTCCATGTGTGAAAATTTCCTTGGCTGTCGACCGCACTGGGGTCTCTTCAAACACATCTTCGCTGTCCATTCCCAGTCGGTCAAGAAGGCCAACTCGGGTGACGAGAAAACGCATGTCATTCAAATGTGTGGTGGTTTGGGGATCCAGAAGAGGAAGAGGAGCTCCTTTCCGTCCATGACTCTTCCCGAGTCGATCAGGGGCTGGCAGTTGACATGGTTCTACTGTCAGGACGTCCCTATCCCGGGTCAGTCGACTGGACTTCCTCCTTTCTCCTTTGATCGCGTTCAAACTCTTTCCTCGCTGAAAGTGACTGTTGCAGAGAGGATGGAGACGGACATGTTGGTCGAGAGGGTGGTCCAGTTGATCAATCAGGGCATAACCGGGATGGACCTACTAGAGGTGTTTCTCAGTCGACGCATCGAGCCTCTTCAGGCTCGGGACCATCCGATGTGGATGTACTCCGGTGCCAACGCCACCGCTCGGGTTCATCCGGAGGAAGTCTCGGCCAAGACGGTGGCTGGATGGCTGAAGAGCATCACGGGCAATAAGGACAACCCTAGGGGGGGCAGGAGGGTCGCTCCCTTCAGTGACAGCAATCCACCCGACAATGTTCGAACTTCTGCCTCCGACTGATTTCTTATGTATCTTGTATCTGTATCTGGCACCGACTGGAATTCACTCGACCTCTTGTTTTGTAGGTTTATACCGAGATGTACTCCATGCCCAACGGCGAGCAGACCTGGGAGCAGGACCAGGAAGGGGAAGAGAGCGCAGACAAGTGGCGAGTATCAATCATCAGACGGTGACGATGAGGAGGAGAGCGATGAGGCCGACGACGAGGAGGTCGACTCGCCGCCACGCTTGGAGCGTCGATCCAAACAGCATCACGATCCAGCAGGCGAGCGGGTCAATGCCGTGGCTTCCAGTACCAAGACGTAGAAGCGGGCTCGGACGTCGACTCCTGAGCCGACTGAAAAGATGGCTAAGCAACCTTAGGCCGCGCCCCCGAAGGCTCGGAAGACTCTGCCTAGGATCAAGATGGATGTTCCAGTCGCCTCTGGGTGAGAATTTTATCTCTCTATGTTCCTTTCTTTCGACTGGCATTTCTGTTGGTTACCGAGTCGATCTTGTATCTTTCCAGCCCAACCTCTGCTGCGACTGACATGGATATCGACAAGGCCCCAGGAGATGAGGAAACTGACAACGCGGCCACCTCCCGAGCGGGCAAGTCTGCTTGATTAAGGCTTGTTCTGTCAATTGAGTTTATCGGTCGGCCAAATCTCTGATGATTTTTTCCTTTTAGCTGCAGCACCACGAGACGTTGTTGTGCTTCCTGACGATGAAGAAGAAGAAGCGCCCTTGAGGGAGAGGAGGAAAGGCAAGGTCTCGAGCGGGAGAGTGCTTAAGGTCCAAGCCCCTCAGTCGACTCCGGTGCTTGAGATGCCGGTCGAGCGGTCTGGAGATCCGGCTCGGAGCAGCGTCACATTCACCAACCCGCTGACGACTGATCGCCCATCGGGGTTGACTGCTCCAACTCCCGTTGCCCCAGTGCAACTCCATGCGTCTGATCCGATGGGTGCTTCGGCCGCCCTGGCGCCCTCACTCTTTGCTGTGTACCAAACTTCGGACGACGCGCCAAGTGCTGCCTGGGAGGCTCTTTGTCAAGTGAATCTTGTTATGGAACAAGTGAATGTGATGCACGAGGCCAGTCAGGTAGCCTATAACGCCAGCACTGCTCTGCAGACCAACATCAAGGTCAGTTAACTCCCGACTGAACTTTCGAATCACAAAAAACTATCGATGTTGCTTTGTTGCCCATATGTGCATCTACTATCATGGGTCTATTTCGCATCTGATCACCCATTGGGGGTGTGCTTTCTTTAGAGTTCAATATGTCTTCTGCTCCACTCGACTGTCATTGAGTCGAGTGTTGATCTGAACCAGTGGGGGCATGCTAAGTGCACCCACTGGGTGTAGTCCCCGAGACCACGGTCGACTGCTGGCAGTCGACTGTGGTATGAGAATCTACCCCCTCTTTTTTTGACTCAAGCTGGGCGGACCATGCAAAGTGTTGATCTGAACCAGTGGGGGCATGCTAAGTGCACCCACTGGGTGTAGTCCCCGAGACTACTGTTGAATGTTTGATTCGGTAGTAGTCTTAGAGTAACTTTCACTGTAATTGTCTTTCTGTCGATTGATATATCTCTCTTGCTCATTGCAAAAGTCTTGTGATCTTGGAGCTCGACTTTCCAAACTGAATAAACAACAGATCAGCCTCAACCTTGATCTTGAGCTGGCGAAGAAGAACCTCAAGACTACTCGGGAAGAAACGGCCATCATGGGAGGTAACCAATCGACACTTGTCCACCTTGTGGCTCGCGCCTTTTAGTGTTTTTCTTTTCAGTCTCTTTGAACCGAGTGACTTCACATGAACATATGTGCATAGTGAAAACCGTCAGCTTCAAGCTCGTCTGAAGAGTGTTGTTTCTTTAGAGAAAATGAAGGAAGCTCTGGATAATAAGGATCTGGACCTCGCTGCTGCTCAAAAGGAGGCACGAGACAAGACGGCGCTTGCAGACAAGAAGCTGGCTTCGGTCAGCAAGTTGGAAGAGGAGAACTCGAAGCTGAAGACTGCCATCTCTGACGCTAATCGGGAGGTTGAGAAACTGAGAAGGACAAGGAGAACCTGTCCAATGAAGTCGGAAGCCTCAAAGCCAACACGGGCGAGCTAGAGTCCTATCTGGGACGACTTGCTACAAAACTGGTCCTAAAGCTTGAAGGTATCATCATTCGACTGATCGGTTGCCGTCGATTGGAATGCCTTGTTATACTGTCGACTCATCATTTTCTTCGATTGTGCAGAATTTTGTCAGGACTTTGAGGCCGAGACTAGACGGGTTGAGACGGGTCTCGACCCTATCCACTGTCCTGTTAAAGATGATGTTGCTATGAACTTGTTGCGTTTGGAATCACGAATGGACATTGTTGTTGCTTATCTGGCTCGACTGAAAGCGGCGATGACTCGGGTTGATGCCAAACTCTGGACCCAGGCGGAACTTCCACAAGATCTCGAGTCGCTGATCTCGACTGAATCAGATCTGTGGCAGAGTGCAGGAATGGAAGAAATCAGCCGCTCGTTGTGGCGCTGATGTTGCCCTGTCATTGGTCCGAGTGCACTGCAAAGATGCTAGAGAAGAGAAATTGGCGGCCCTCAAGGTTGCGAACACCAAGAAGCACACTTTCCGGCCCTTCATGGACGCCTTCCTTGAGGCTGCCACCCGCATTGCAAACACCATTAACCTCGACAGTTTCTGTGATCCAGCCAGCCCCTCTCCGAACGAGTGACTGAAAAAACATTATGCCCCACATTTATTTGCCTCAGAATGCCGAGTGATTTTGTAATCATTGAAACTCCTTCGGGCCTGACGTCCGAGCACTTTACTCTGCTGTTTGGAACCTTTGAATTCATCTAAACTTGGTTTATCTTTGAATATGTTGTGTTTGTCTTTGAGCGGGACTCGTTCTTCACTCAGATCGACTCTTGTACTTTTGACGCAGCTTCTGAGGAAGAGGCCGCAGTCAACCTGTTGGACGAGTCATGTGCAGCATTGATCAGCTCATCAACGAGGTACTCAGCAATGGCTTTGGCGTTCCTGAAAGCAGCTCGTCTTGGCACTAGCTGTTGGGCGAGCCCTTGGCAGCATTGATCAGCTCATCAGCGAGGCATTCAGCATGGTCTTGACGTTCCTAAAAGCAGCTCGCCTTGGTACCAGCTGTTGGATGAGCCTTTGGCTGCACGCACAATCTCGTCCTTCTTCTTGACGGTGCAACCCCGGGGAGGGGGGGTCGTAGGCGACCCGCGCCACTCAATAAGATTTTTTATACTTTTAGGCGAGTACTGGACTGCAGCTAAGCCCCCGAGTGAGAGGATTGCTCACCACTCGGTAGGATTTTTAACACTTAGGCGAGTACTGGACTGCAGCTAAGCCCCCGAGTGGGAGGATTGCTCACCACTCGGTAGGATTCCTGACACTTAGGCGAGTACTTGGACTGCAGCTAAGCCCCCGAGTGGGAGGATCGCTTACCACTTGGTAGGATTTTTAACACTTAGGCGAGTACTGGACTGCAGCTAAGCCCCTGAGTGGGAGGATTTCTCACCACTCGGTAGGATTTCTGACACTTAGGCGAGTACTTAGACTGCAGCTAAGCCCCCGAGTGGGAGGATTGCTCGCCACTCGATAGGATTTTTAACACTTACGCGAGTATTTGGACAACGGCTAAGCCCCCGAGTGGGAGAGTCGATCACCACTCGGTAGGATTTTTAACACTTAGGCGAGTACTTGGACTGCAGCTAAGCCCCCGAGTGGGAGGATCGCTCACCACTCGGTAGGATCTTTAACACTTAGGCAAGTACTGGACTGCAGCTAAGCCTCCGAGTGAGAGATTGGCTCACCATTTGGTAGGATTTTTCAAACTTAGGTGAGTACTTGGACTGCAGCTAAGCCCCCGAGTGGGAGGATCGCTCACCACTCGATAGGATTTTTTAAACTTAGGCGAGTACTTGGACTGCAGCTAAGCCCCCGAGTGGGAGGATCGCTCACCACTCGGTATAATTTTTTACACTTAGGCGAGTACTGGACTGCAGCTAAGCCTCCGAGTGAGAGACTGGCTCACCACTCGATAGAATTTTTCAAACTTAGGCGAAACAGATTTGCAACTAAGCCCCCAAGTGGGAGACTGGCTGGTCACTCGGTAGGATTTTTCTTTTTAACTTAGGCGAAATGGATTTGCAGCTAAGGCACCCACTGGGGGATTTAGAACATATAAAAAATGAACAACAATCATTCGGAAGACTGTAAGATTATGTCTTTGATAAAAAAGTATTTCTTATTACATCTCAACAGTCCGAATGCTTAAGAGTAAAAGGGATGGAGCAGCTCCGCACTCCAAGCGCGTGGCCTGTCTTTATCATGTTCGACATTGAAAAGACGATATGCTCTGTTGTGGAGCACTCTGGTGACGACGAAGGGGCCTTCCCAAGTAGGAGCGAGCTGATGTGGTTTCTGCTGGTCCACTCGAAGAACCAAGTCTCCCTCCTTAAATGCCATTTCTCTTTCCTCTTCCAGAAGATCAACTATGTCTTGCCGAGCCTGTTCTGCTTCTTCTTCTGAGAAAAGTTCAACTCGAGGTGCATTGTGAAGTAAATCACTCAGGAGCACAGCTTCAGCTCCATAGACCAAGAAGAATGAAGTCCGTCAAGTCGACCTATTGGGAGTGGTCCTCAATCCCCAAAGTACTGATGGAAGTTCATCGACTCAGGCCCCTGCTGCATGCTTGAGGTCATGCATCAACCGGGGTTTTAGTCCTTTGAGAATCAATCCATTTTCTCTTTCAGCCTATCCATTTGACTAAGGATGGGCGACTGAAGCGTAGTCGACCCTCCTGCCTTGTGAAGCGCAGAAAGCTATGAATTCATCAGAATCGAAGTTCGATCCATTATCAGTGATAATGTTGTGCTTAACACCATGTCAACTCTCTGATGAAACTTACAGCTGTACTTGCTTCAAGGTTTTTAATGGGCTTGACTTCAATCCATTTGATAAACTTGTCGACTGCCACCAGCACATGGGTGAATCCACTCCTGCCAGTCCTCAGAGGTCCAACCATATCCAATCCCCAAACAGCGAAAGGCTAGACGAGTGGAATGGTCTTCAGAGCTGACGCAGGCTTATGGGACATGTTGGAGTAAAACTGACAGCCTTCACATTTGTCTACTATTTCTTTCGCCATCTCGTTGGCATGTGGCCAATAAAATCCGGCTCGGTATGCTTTGGCCACGATGGTTCAAGAGGACGCATAGTCACCACAGGTCCCCGAGTGAATATCATTGAGGATCATTCGGCCTTCTTCTGGCGTGATGCATTTCTGGCAGACTCCAGTTACACTTTCTTTGAACAACTGACCTTTAATCACAGTAAATGCTATAGATCATCGGACGATCTGTCGAGCCTCTTCTTCATCCTCTGGAAGTTCTTTCCTAAGAATGTATGCAATGTATGGTATTGTCCAGTCGGGAGTGACGACCAAAACCTCCATGACTAAGTCGACCACGGCTAGGATTTCGACTTTAATCGGATCTGTGGCACTCTTAGGTTGTGGGGGCTCTTCAGTGAAAGGATCTTCCTGAACTGAAGGTGAATGAATATGCTCCAAAAACACATTGCTGGGAATGGTCTCTCTCTTAGATCCTATCTTTGCCAATTCATCTGCAGCTTGATTTTTCAGTCGGGGTATATGGTGAAGCTCCAACCCTTCAAACTTCTTTTCCAGCTTTCTTACCGCGTTGCAATAACCAGTCATGGCTGGGATCCTGACATCCCACTTTTTCATCACTTGATTAACCACCAAATCCGAGTCACGTAGACCATAAGGCGACGGACGCCGAGTGAAATGGTCATACGCAACCCGTATAGAAGTGCTTCATATTCGGCTTCATTGTTGGAGGAATCAAAATGAATCTGGAGAACATAGCTAAGCTTGTCCACACGGGGGGATACCAATACTACCCCAGCACCAGAACCATTCAGCATCTTGGAGCTATCGAAGAACATGGTCCAATGCTTCGAGTGAACTTGAGTCGACAGTTGTTGCTCAATCCACTCGGCAAGGAAATCTGTGATTGCTTGGGACTTGATAGCCTTCTTTGCCTCAAACTTGATATCCAATGGAAGGACTTCAATCACCCATTTTGCCACTCGGCCAGTTGCATCTCTGTTGTTCAGGATTTCAGATAATGGTGTGTCGCTCATGACTGTAATGGAATGATCAAAGAAATAGTGTGCAACCTTCTTCATGGTCATGTAGATTCCATATACAAGCTTCTGATAATGGGAATATCTCTACTTGGATGGAGTCAAAACTTCAGAGAGATAATACACTGGGCGTTGAACTTCGTAAGCTTTTCCTTCTTCCTTCTGCTCGACCGTGAGTACTGTACTGACAACCTGTCCAGTGGCTGCAATATAAAGCAGTAAAGGCTCTTTGCTGATTGGCGTAACAAGCACCGGCTGGGCGGAAAGCAGTGTTTTGAGCTCTGCAAACGCTGCGTCAAGCTTCATCAGTCCACTCGAACTTATCAGATTTCTTCATCAATCGGTAAAGAGGTAAGGCCTTTTCACCGAGACGAGAAATGAATCGACTCAAGATGACCAAACAACCAGTAAGCTTCTGAACGTCATGCACACGCATAGGGCGTTTCATTCAGAGGATGGTATCGACTTTTTTGGATTTGCATCGATCCCTCGTTCAGAAACGAGGAAACGGAGTAATTTTTCACCTGGGACTCCGAATGTGCACTTTGACGGATTAAGCTTGATATCATACCTTCTCAGGTTGGCAAAGGTTTCTGCGAGGTCGGTCAGCAGGTTGGAACCTTTACGTGACTTGACCACAATGTCATTCATGTATGCTTCCACATTCCGACTGATTTGAGTGAGCAGGCACTTCTGAATCATCCTCATAATGTGGCGCCGACATTTTTAAGACCAAATGGCATGGTGACATAGCAAAAGCACCCGAATGGGGTGATGAAAGCTGTTTTTATTTCATCGGGACCATACAGTCAGATCTGATGATAGTCGAGTCAACAATCTGATCAATGCGGGGGAAAGGGAAATGATCTTTCGGACAGGCCCGATTGATATGCTTGAAATCTATGCACATACGAAGTTAATTGTCTTTTTTAGGGACCATGACCACATTGGCAAGCCACTCAGAGTGGTAGATCTCTCGGATGAACTCTGCTGCTAAAAGCTGAGCCACTTCCTCGCCAATTGCCTTTCTCTTCTGGACGGCGGACCGTCGAAGATGCTCTTTGATAGGTTTTACCTTGGGATCGACGCGCAAACGGTGCTCAGCCAGTTCTCTCAGTACACCCAGCATGTCGGAAGGTTTCCATGCGAAGATGTCCCAGTTCTCACGGAGGAACTGGATGAACGCTTCTTCCTATTTGCTGTCGAGCGTCGTTGAGATATGAGTCAGTGCAGCATTGGGATCGGTCGGGTGAATATGAATCGGCTTCATTTTCCTAGACGACTGAAATGCAGAATCTGTGGCAGGTTTCTTAGCTCCGAGCAAATCACTTGGGTCTGCATTCTTCTGATATTCTTGAAATTTAATTGCTGCCATTTGTGCATTGGAAATTTTGGAACCCTTCTAGAAGCATTCCTCTGCTTTCTGCCGATTGCCAGTGACTGTTATTACACCTCCGGGGCCAGGCATCTTCAGCTTGAGGTACACGTAACATGGTCGAGCCATAAAACGAGCATAGGCAGGCCTATCCAGAATGGCATGATAAGCACTCTGGAAATCCATAACTTCAAATGTCAATTTTTCCTTACGGTAATTCTTAGAATCACCGAAAACCACTTCAAGGGCGATCTGCCCGAGTGATTCGGCTTTCTTTCCAGGGATAACGCCATGAAAACTCATATTGCTCTCGCGAAATTTGGACATCGGAATGCCCATCTCCTTTAAGGTTTCAGCATAAAGGATATTCAGGCCGCTACCACCATCCATTAGTACTTTGGTCAGTCGAGTGCCTTCGACCATTTGGTCGACCACCAACGCTTGCCTCCCAGGGGTGGCTATACGCGCCGGGTGATCAGACTGGTCAAATGTGATGGCTGTTTGTGACCATTTCAGATATGTGGTCATCGTCGCTAGAGCAACCATATTTACTTCTCTGTTGATGACTTTCAATCGACTTTTGCTCTCAACATCAGCAAAAATCATCAGGGTAGAATTGACTTTGGGATAACCATTGTCTTCTTCTTCATCCTCGTCTTTGTCCGACTCTCTTTCCTTCTCACTAGGTTGTTTCTCTCGAAACTGTTGGATCAGGAGTCGACATTGACGAGTGGTGTGTTTAGGGTAAAATCAGATTACCCTCTTCATCCTTTGTATGAATGTGACATGGTAAATCCAGCACATCATTTCCTGCTTGATCTTTTACCTTCTTAGGGGTCCAGGGTCCCTTAAGTTTTCCTTTAAATTTTCCTTGACTCACTACCGCAATTTCGCCGGGTGCTGCAGACTCGGCCTTACGCTTCTGTTTCTGATTGGAATTACCCCCGCCGGCGTCTTGACCGACTGGTTTACCCTTTCCGCTGCGGAGTCAATCCTCTTCTTCCCCGTTAGCATACCGGGTGGCTATTTCCATCATCCGAGTCAGAGTCATATCTCCAGTCCGACCGAACTTCAGGACCAGCTCTCTATATTTAACGCCTTCCTTGAAGGCACACACTGCTTGACGCTCAATTACATTTTCCACTGTGTGGTGTAAAGTGGTCCACCTCTGAGTGAAATCTCTTAGAGTCTCACTCGGTTTTTGCACACAGTGCTACAACTCCGTCAACTCTGCTGGCCGCTTACAAGTGCCCTCAAAAGTTCCCACGAACACTCGAGCAAGCTCTTCCCAACTGTATATACTGCCTGGGGCTAACTGAGTCAACCACGCTCTGGCTGACCCTTCCAACATCAGAGAAAGATGCTTCATTGCCACTTCATCATTTCCGCCACCGATCTGCACAGCCATTCGATAATCCTCAAGCCAAGTCTCGGGCTTGGACTCTCCAGTGAACTTGCTGACTCTAGTCGCCAACCTGAAGTTGGGGGGAATCACTTCAGCCCTGATGGCCCTACTGAAACACTCTGGACCCGAAACGTGAACTCTGTTGCCAGTCGGACGATCCCTGCCAAGGTCTTCCCTATGCGCTCTGTTCCGATCGACTAGACCTCGAACGAGGATAGATCTTGCATCAAAGCCTGGCTCTCTTGGGTCGACTGGTGCTCTGTGCTCGCCACTGTGAAGACGCCTCTCATCGTACTGCCGAGGCACATAAGATGCACTCCTCGGAGGAGGCGTAGGCACTTGACGACGATTGTCACAGTCGAGTCGGTGATCATATTGCTCACAGCCTTCACGCCGCAGGGGCGATCTTGGACTGTGGGCCGACTGAACAATATCCGCCACCATGGATCTGCTATGAATGCTATTCTGCGACTGAGACAGTGCTACGTTATGTTCACCCGCTGCCCGGAGTAAGGCCCGGATCTGCATCAGACCCCTGCCAGCTTCTGACTGGGAAGGTTGAATGGACACTGCTATTCGGGCCGCAGCTGTGAGATTCTGAATCGGAGTGCGGTATACCTTAGGTGGAGGCGGGAAAAGCTCTCGTCGACTGGACTCAGGGATCCGCTCCCGAGCACGCTCGTCGAGTGCACGCTGGAGGTTCCCCAGTCGAGTGTGCTTAGCCAAAGTAGCCAAGCGCACCTCTTCTAAGACCCGAGCCTCGGGGGTTTCTCCAACGATGGGCGTGTGGAGTGCATCCATGTTGCCGCCGAAGTTTTTTCCTCTGCTGCGAAGAGAGGGGTTCAGGATGGTACTCCTCGTGGACGCGTGACGGATCACCGCCACCATCTCCGCCGTCATCACGGCGGAAACCAGGCGGACTACGTGGTCCGTCGACCATCAAGACTTCAGCCGCAGGGTCACTGCTATCGCACTCTGATGCGGTCTCGACAGAGCCAGTCGACAGATCGAACAGGTCGTGGAGAGTTTTGTCGGGCTCGATTGTCGTGACTTGATGGGTGGCCGAATGTCAAGCCACAGCGTGTTTCACCCAACGCTGAAGCCGCGATCGACCGGATCGCTTGCGGCGGCGAACAGCAGGGAGAGAAGACATCATCGGAGCCGACCGATACTGGGTCGACGGCTGCCGGAGAAGAACGCCACGTACGCACGCGCGAAAGTGCGTCGCCCCTCGGACGGGGAGCGCCTCGACGTCCAGGGGAGCTTCCTGAAGCCAAGCGGAATCGTCGGCGATGAAAACGAGCGCGCCGAGACGGATCTCGCGGCCTTCAGCCAATCCACCGCCAGAAACCATGATGATGGGGATCGAAAAAATTGCAACTTCATTAACAAGCCGCTAAGACACATGCCCCACGGTGGGCGCCAACTGTCGTGGTTCTAAAGTTGACAGTAGAAAGGGGGGTAGGTATGGAGAGGCAAGATCTCAGCTATGGTGAAGGTGTACACACGGGATTTACGAGTTCAGGCCCTTCACGGAGAAAGTAATAGCCCTACGTCTCGATGCCCGGAGGCGGTCGATTGGATTATATGTGTGATGTTACAGGGGGTGCGAACCCTTGTCCCAGAGGAGGGGGAGGCTTATATAGAGTGCGTCAGGACCCCAGCCATCCTCCATTACAAGGGGCTTAATGTACATAGAGGCGTTACTGATAACGCCAGTCATAAGTGTTATTAATGACCTTAAAGACTACGGAGTGAATGTCCGACCGTTGCAGTGTTGAGTGACTCCTGGTCTTCGGTAGGTCGAGTGATTCCTCATATGGTCGAGTGACAATAGGTAGGAATCATCTTCCGAGTGGATATGGTTGGTCGAGTGGATTGCACTCGACACCTTTGATTGGGGGTTCTTCGTTGCCTCTTGAACTTCTTGTCTTCTAAGGTAGTGACCTTGGGTGGAGCTCCTAGGCTAGGCCTGTGATCCTACCCTAGGTCTATATCCTCATCAGGTAGTACAAATCAACTGCATCTTGCAAAGTACTCCCTCCGTCCCAAAATTCTTGTCTTAGATTCCTACCTGTTGTTGGCACAGAGGGAGTAACTCATTTCGTTGTCGATCATCAGATTTGCATGATCTGTTAATCGACAGAATGCCTTAGGCAGATGACACACAAAAAATTAAGCTGCATAGCCCAATTGAGATCCACAACAGACTGGGAAATGACTAGCGCAATGCGGTACAGAGTCCGAATGGTCACGCGTCTCTATATACAGACTTATTTAGGGACAGAAACGTCCACAATACAGCTAACTACGAATTCCTTGGACTCTATTATGTCTCCCCAGCACGTACCATACACCAGGCGAACAGTCTGACAGAGCCAAGCTTCTCGTTTGGCAGCCTATGGAAGGACGGTTCTCACCACCTTCCTGTCCACCCCAAAAGACTGCATCAAGGCGAAGAGATGATTAGTTTAAGATGCATCATCCTATCCAGTTCAGAAGGTTACTTGAAGCTAAATTGGAACTGTCAAGTCTACTCCATTGTCAAATGAGCTATGATCTCAGTAAGGCACTTGTAATAAGAGTGTGATTTTCACATTTTGAAAATGCGATATACGTGAATCGGTTATATGCACACATGAAAAATAGATTGGCATCTGCTTACCTCCAGACCGCAGTCATTGACATATACATTCTTGAACAGTTCGGATGTATCCGGCATTGGGCTTTCCTGCAGGTATTGAATTGTTCAAGGCACTCATGAGCACACTTATTTCAAGAAAACATGGAAAGCCTTTTTAAGGAATCTAGCAGCTGCCTTTCATACCTTTGCTTTGGCAATTGCAGTGTCAACTTCCTTCCTGATTTCCTTCTCCATGTCCTAGAGGAAAGAATAGATTGTCACAGTGAAAAAAGAGCATGCAGCTACTTAAGATTTTCTGCATTGTGCAATCCACCAAAACAGATACTATGAGATATCATTCTAGGTCATATGCTTTCTGATACTTAATTTTCTAGTTACAATGCATACCTTGAGCTCCTGGGCTGTTGCCAAGTCATGGGTCAATAATAGCTTTCTGACCCGCTCAATCGGATCACGCTCCTGTTATATCATGACAAACAACTAAGCTCAGAAGGTCAATCTTTGGTAGAACACAAAATTCAAGCAGAGAGTTAACAGCCATCTTGACCTGTCTTATTCCTGCAATCTCATCTCTAGTGCGGTAAGTGCTGCCTGGATCTGACATAGAGTGTCCATGGTATCTAGAATCTAAAACACCATGAGAATACACATGAACATTGAACCCATGAGCTATCTTAAAAATATAATCTGTAGGGAAAAAAATATTACTACAACCTTTGACATTCAATGTGTGTAACTGATCAATGGCTAACTGAGAAATGATTTTAGAAAATTCCAGAAAAACATTTAGAGAACTGATACTAACAATTCATCCTAACTCAGAAAATCATGTATAAACACTCAGAAAAATGACACATATTTGTTTATGCCACGATCATGCATGTTAATCACTCTGTTTAACACGTTTAGGCAAAAGAATGAGAATAGCCTTTCTATTTAATTATTGCAGTTAAGGAAATGCTATATTTAGGCCATGTAGAAGTTGTACCTAAACCTGGGTGCATTGCACCCTGGATGAACAGTACATTTGAAATTAATACTAGCAAACTACATACATGCACATAATCTAGAAGATAGAAATTGTCCAAGTCTCCTGAATACTTACAATCGGTCCAATTTCCAGAACATGTTCTTTGGCAAATTTACAAGCCTGCTTCACTGCAAGAAAATCCATACCATCAACCTGCATCAAACACAATTATATCACAGCATTACCAAGATATGAACTACTTAAAATGAAACACAAACACCACGGACCACGACCAACTTTCAGCTTCAGAATTTTTATCAGAAGCAGGGCACTTCCGACTCTGCCTTCAACCCTCCGATAAACCAAACCGACCAGAATTCGAGTCTGTACCTTCAATCCGGGCACATAGTCCCCGCGCTTGTAGTACGCGGGGCTCTTGGAGGCCTTCCACTCGGCCGTCCCCATCCCATCTGAACAAATCCAACAGTTAATTATAACTGGAAACTGCAGTAAAGACGAACACTCTGAAGAATCTGAAGAGTCTGAAGAAGAACTGACAGTGGTTGTTCTCGCAGACGAGTATGACGGGCAGCTTCCAGAGCGCGGCCATGTTGAGCGCCTCGAAGAGCTGGCCCTGGTTGGCGGCGCCGTCGCCGTAGAGGTCGAAGGTGACGGTGCCCTCCTTCCGGTACCTCTGCGCGAAGGCGAGGCCGCAGCCGAGGGGCACCTGCGCGCCGACGATGCCGTGCCCGCCGTAGAAGTTGGCGTCCTTCTTGTAGAAGTGCATGGAGCCGCCCTTGCCCCTGGAGCAGCCGTCGACGCGGCCCATGAGCTCGGCGAAGGCGGCGACGAGGCCCCCGCCGCGCGCGAGGTAGAGGCAGTGGTCGCGGTAGGCGGTGATGATGGCGTCGCGGCGGGTGATGGCGGCCTCCATGCCCACGGCGACCGCCTCCTGGCCGTCGTAGAGGTGGCAGAAGCCCCGGATGAGCTTGGCCTTGTAGAGCGAGTCGGCGGCGATCTCCGCGCGCCGCATGAGCGCCATGTCGCGGAAGGCCGCGGCGAGCTCCCGCGGCGTGGTGGTCACCTCGCGCGACGGCGGGTCCACGACGTGGGACGTGAAGGGGATCGAGGTCTCCACGGTGAGCGGCTCCGTGGAGTCGGAGACCCCGCGGGCGAGCGTCGGCGGCAGGAGGCGAGGGGGCACGCGCTGGGAGGCCACCGGGCTGAGGCGGCGGAGGATCGCCGCGGCCATGGCGGGGTTGCTCTGCTCGCCCTCGCCGGGTTCAGGGGAATCTGCGGGATTCTGTGACAGGAGAGGACACAGGAGCGCTAGGCGGGCTGGAGGGGACGGGAGCGGAGTGGAGCGGTCGCCGAGTTGGTTGGGGAGGCGTGGAGGGGAAGCTGGCCAGCTGGGGGCGGGGCAGGGGCGCGTGGCGCCGCCGCGTGGTGCGGATTCGCGGTGGCGTGGCACGGCGGGGTGGGGCGCGTGGCGTGTCGAGCGTTGAGGGGAGGGTGGAAAGGGCGCCAAACAGGAGCCCGTACCCGAGTTTTCTCCGTGTGCGGGCGATCGGGCGATCGACGGTCCAGCTTTGCGCCGACAGCTACACTGCCGCGCCGTGCGCCGTAACACGGTTCACGGGGACGCTAACGTTGCAACAGGAGAAAGCGAGCTGCGATCACGGGGACTGCGACGTTGCAGCGGACGGTTCCGTTACGTGATTCGGGCGTACGAACGGTAGGCACGGTTTCAGGCAGTGAGGAGTCCCATGCATGCCGTGCTGCTCAGTTGATCCTTGGAGTTTGAGGAGAATCAAACCTAACCCGTGACTGAGTGAGTCGCGACGCTTTTTTTAGCACTAAACAAAGGAGCCAAAGGGCACAGGTGTCTCGGCGGTGAAGCGACCAGAGAGTTCCAACTGCGCGCGACACATGCTCGTTCTCCGTTGGCCTCCGGCCGGCCGTCGCTCTCGAGCTGCCAACTTATGTCGTCTTGCCAACTGGGGTTTGACCAGTCAAAGGCTTGGGCATCTATAATCTCTCTTTGGGGTCCTGGATCAAGAGTTTATGCTATGTATTGTATATAGCCTTCTCTCTGATCGGGTCAAAGATTTAGTATGTTTGGATTGGGGAAGGGGGGCTTTTAGCTTCGACATCCACTTGGATTAGGCAGAGCCCGAGCTGGAGAGGGGATGCCGCAACATCACCGGTGGAGGGTCGGACCGGAACTCGCCTAGCGAAGCATCGGGAGAGGGGATATGGTGGGCGGCGAAGAAAATTCAATTTCCATGGGCAGAGGACCTTTTTGTTGACCATGTTGTAGGTAGTATGTGTGGTTGTTCCTTTATGATCTTTTAGGCGCAAACTTGCATTCTGTTTTCGAGTGGTGGTATACAGATATTTTATGGTGTTGTTCTTAATGCTTTTAGTGTGACTACCATGTGGACCTTATAAAAAGATTCAAAATGACTTGTACTTCTAGGGCGATGTCTGGAGAAGCATCGGGGAGGTACGGTGCTGCCTAGAAAGGGAGTTTCATGTGTTGAGATTGTTATGTAAGCCTGCACACTTCGCTCTAATGGGCTCAATATATATGTATTTTGGACGAGAAGATGGGCGAATTAATGAGGATCATTTGGTGAATCTACCGTCTGACAAGCCCCGATTCGATACCTACTCAAGAACACCAATTAGCCTAGCGAGACCTCTACTTTAGTTCCTTCTCAAAGATGTGATCATGTGGTGATGGTGTTAGCTTAGTTTTTGGGTCCTTTTGCCTTTGACCAGTTGATGTTATTGTGATGTTGTGGCACTTACAAGGAGGTACTCTACTTCCCACTGAAAACATGTAACTCCAAGGAACTGGGTTGCATTTTTTATAGAGTGTGTAGATCTCGGTCGACTGAGACTTAATCAAGTCTTAATTAAGTGACATACATATAGAAAAGAAAAAAGAAAAAAAAACTAATTTTTTTTGCACGAATCTTCGCGTAAGCTCTCACGAATATAACATTGTCCGAGACTAGTCTTAGTCGACTAAGATTTGACAATCCTGTTTTTTGTAAAAATATATGAACCGGTGGAAACCTATTTTTTCTAAAGAAAGCACGTCAGGAAAAGAATAGGGGAAACGGGCTGGCCATCACCGTGTAAATGGGCCTCTGCTTCTCAGCTTGTTAGGCTTTGGATGGCCTGCCCGTGAAAGTGTGAAGAAGAGCCGGTGATCAGGAGTATACCTGGCCAAACCTCGGGCCGGGCCGGGCTTCGGGCTGGGCCTAGCCAAGCCCGACACAAAAAACTCAGGCCCGGGCCCGGCCCGGCCATCGGGCATGTGTTTCTGGGCCCGAGCATGTAAAAGCCCGTCGGGCTTCGGGCCGGCCCAGCCCGACCTTTAGGAAATGGCAAAAACGACGGGCCCGGGCCGGTCCGGCCCGGCCTTCGTGCTCAAAAACTAGGCCCGAGCCCGGCCCGTGGACAGCGTCGGGCCAGGCCGGCCGGGCCGGGCTTCCCATGGCCAGGACTATTCATGAGCCCACGAGGTCGCTCTCGGAGACCCCGTTGACCCGCTGCGCCGCCTCCGGCCGCGCCCGCGCGCCATAGTCGGTTCCGCGCGCCCGCTCGCCATAGTCGATTCCGCGCGCGCTTCCTCTCCAACCGACCATGGCTCGTCTCCTATAGCACCCGCAGCGTCGCCACAGATCAAACCCCAAACCCCTCTTCCCCGCCTCCGACGCGCCGAGTAGGATACGGCACGACGCACCGCCACCGGACGCCGCAGCTCCTCCCCAGGAGCCGCGCGTCGACGGGGAGACGCCGAGCCCTCCCTCCTCTCCCTCCCAAACCTAGCCCGACCTCTCCGATTCGATCCACATTGGGTGGGTGCCAACTAATTCCTCCCCCTCTTCCGCGGTCCGAGCTGCAGCCATGGAGAGCCCGGGCGGTGGCGCCGAGGCGCGCGCGCGCTCGAGGCAGTACGACTACGGCGCCAACACCAACCTCGTCGTCAACACCGGCTCGCGGCCCCGCGGCGCGCACCACGAGCCCACCGGCGAGCCCCAGACGCTCAGCGGCAGGATCCGCGCGAGGAGCTTCGGCGACCGCGCCGTCCGGGCCAAGCCTCCCGGGCTAGAGGAGAAGCGAGGCAGGTCCCGCGGGAAGACGGCGCGCGATGCGGCCTCCGCCGACCTCCCCCACCGCGACGCCAAGCGCATGCGCCGCGGCTCCGTGCGGCACGAGGACAGCGTGCTCTCGCTCGCCCACGACGCCCTCTACAAGCCCCGGACCAGGGCGACGCGCACCGCCTACGAGGCGCTGCTCAGCGTCATCCAGCAGCAGCTGGGCGGGCAGCCCCTCGACGTGCTTGGTGATGCCGCGGATGAGGTGCTTGCCGTCCTCAAGGACGACAGGACCAGGAACCCTGATAAGAAGAAGGTCATCGAGAAGCTCATCAACCCTGTCTCGGGTCAGATGTTCCACCAGCTCGTCTCCATTGGGAAGCTCATCACGGATTTCCATGACGCCGTCGATTCTGCCGGTGTGCCTTCTGTTGATGGCACAGACATGCCACTCGATGATGATATTGGCATTACTGTTGAGTTCGAAGAGGATGAGGATGAGGAGAGTAACCTTTATCAGGTATGCACATGTAGCTGAATCTTCTGTACAGTTTCTTTGTTGATTTGCCTGACTGAAGCATATTACATGAACTTACAGGGTTTTCATTTGCTTGTCTTGATCAGGTGCAAGATGAGCTGGATGATGAGAATGAGGATGACTTTGTCGAGTTGAACGTTCCTGGAACTATGCAAACGAATGGTGAGTTGTATGACGATGATATGCAGAGCTGCAACAAGGGTCCGACTTTAGACGTGCAAGACATTGATGCTTACTGGCTTCAGAGGAAGATATCACAAGCATATGAAGATATTGACCCCCAGCGCAGCCAGAAGCTTGCCGAGGAGATCTTGAAGGTGATCGCTGAGGGTGACGACAGAGATGTTGAGAATCGGCTTGTCACGCTGCTGGACTACGAGAATTTTGATCTCATTAAATTGCTGCTTCACAACCGACTCAAGATAGTTTGGTGTACCTTCTTAGCCAGGGCTGAAGATCAGGAACAGCGGAAGAAGATAGCAGAAGAGATGATGAGTAACCCAAGATTAGCTCCAATTTTGGAGCAGCTACATGCAACGAGAGCATCTGCAAAGGAGAGGCAGAAGAATCTGGAGAGAAGTATCAGGGATGAGGCTAAGAGGCTCCTAAACAATGACAGCGCTGGGACTGATGGTGCGAGGGATAGTAAGACAGTTGATATCAAAAGTGGATGGTTTAAAGGCCAGAGGCAGCTGCTTGATCTTGATAACCTTTCTTTCCACCAAGGTAGTCTCTTGATGTCCAACAAAAAATGTGAACTTCCTCCAGGATCATTTAGAACCCCTCAGAGGGGTTACGAGGAAGTCCATGTGCCAGCCTTGCGACCTATGCCATATGAATCTTCAGAGAAGATTGTGAAGATATCTGATATGCCAGAGTGGGCCCGACCAGCTTTTGCTGGGATGACTCAACTTAATAGAGTGCAGAGCAAGGTTTATGATACTGCCCTTTACAAACCAGATAACATCCTTCTCTGTGCTCCAACGGGTGCTGGGAAAACCAATGTGGCTGTGCTTACAATTCTTCAGCAAATTGGTTTGCATATGAAGGATGGTAAATTTGATAATACAAAGTACAAAATTGTCTATGTGGCCCCAATGAAAGCTTTGGTTGCTGAAGTTGTTGGAAATTTGTCAGCGCGGCTGAAAGAGTACAATGTCACTGTTAGTGAGCTTAGTGGAGATCAGAACCTGACCAAACAACAGATTGATGAGACACAGATAATTGTCACTACACCTGAGAAATGGGATATTGTCACAAGGAAATCAGGTGATAGAATCTATACTCAAATGGTAAAGCTTCTAATCATTGATGAGATCCATCTACTCCATGATAACAGAGGGCCTGTTCTGGAGAGTATTGTTTCTGGAACAGTACGGCAGATTGAAACGACCAAGGAACATATCCGCCTAGTTGGCCTCTCTGCAACTCTCCCAAATTATGAAGATATTGCGGTATTCTTGCGTGTTCGTTCGGACGGTCTCTTCCATTTTGATAACAGTTACCGACCTTGCCCTCTAGCTCAACAGTACATCGGGATCACAGCGAAGAAGCCACTGCAGAGGTTTCAGTTGATGAATGAGATTTGTTATGAGAAGGTTATGGCTGCTGCTGGTAAGCACCAAGTGCTTATATTTGTGCACTCGAGGAAGGAGACAGCGCAAACTGCTCGTGCCATCAGAGACACTGCATTGGCTAATGATGTGTTGCCTCGCTTTCTGAAGGATGACAGTGCAAGTCAAGAGATCCTTTGTGCTCATGCAGAACTTGTCAAAAGTAGTGACCTTAAAGACCTTTTGCCATATGGGTTTGCTATTCATCATGCTGGCTTGGCAAGGGTAGACCGTGAACTTGTTGAGAAACTTTTTGTTGATAAGCATATACAGGTCCTTATTTCGACAGCCACTCTCGCATGGGGTGTCAATCTACCTGCACACACTGTTATTATAAAGGGTACCCAAATTTACAATTCAGAAAAGGGCACTTGGACAGAACTAAGTCCACTGGATGCCATGCAGATGCTTGGTCGTGCAGGCAGGCCTCAGTATGACACACATGGAGAGGGTATAATCTTAACAAGCCACAGTGAATTGCAATACTACCCGGCTCTTATGAATCAACAGCTTCCTATTGAGAGTCAGTTTATATCCAAACTGGCCGATCAGTTAAATGCAGAGATTGTTTTGGGAACTGTTCAGAATGCCCAGGAGGCATGCTCGTGGCTTGGCTACACTTACCTCTACATCCGGATGCTCCGGACTCCAACATTGTATGGCCTACCTGAAGATATCATGGAGAGAGACAGAACACTAGATGAAAGGAGAGCCGACTTGGTAAGCACATGCCAAACTTATGTTCTGTTTTTTTAAGGTTCATAGTAATTACATGTCTATTTTCTTTATCCTCAAATTGTGTTGGCTATTGTGCTTGAATATGTCCTCAAATTTCATGTTTGTATTGCCACCTGTTTCCTAGGTTTTTTCTAAGCTGTGTCCGAATATGTTTGTGGCCTCTCTGAATCCTAGTGTCCAACGGTTGTTGAGCATAAATGATCTCTCCTGAAAATTTTCCTGGGTACAATGAAATGTTACGTTCATACAATACTATGTTTTCAATGGAATGTAGCAAGTCGTCCTTGCGCCTTTACAGGATACTAAATTGGCATGAAGTTATTTCCCATGCAGTGAAATGGCTACATCAAATTATACAGTAGCATCATAGTAAAAGGTACTCCCTCAGTCCCATAATGTAAGACGTTTTTTAACATTAACACTAGTGTAGTGTCAAAAAGCGTCTTATATTATGAGACAGAGGGAGTACAATTTATAATTGGATGCTGCCCCTGGGAACAGCAAAAAGTGCCTCTGCTTGTATGGGTTCATACTTTGTTCTGCTGTCTCTTTGGAGCAGAGTATTGTCTCTAGAAGTGTTCGTAGAGTAGCATAGAAACTTGGTTAATTGAAGTAGTCAACTCGCAATCTTGATACTAGTGCAAAGCTGTAGGGAAGTGTTACATCCATATACTCGTAAGGTGATGCATGCTTGTGCTTTAATATTGTTCATTGTACCTCCTAGGAGGGTTGTAACATAAGCCCTATCTTTTCAATACAAAGAAACGCAAGAATCTCTTTGCATTTTCTCGAGAGAGAAAATATTGTTCTCCTGTTCCACTGCTGATTCCTGTACTTCTGTGCTGCTGCAGGTACACTCAGCTGCAAATCTGTTGGATAGGAACAATTTGATAAAGTATGATAAGAAAACTGGATACTTTCAGGCTACTGACCTGGGGAGGATTTCTAGTTATTACTATATTAGTCACAGGACTATTTCAACTTACAACGAGTACCTGAAGCCTACAATGGGTTATATTGAGCTGTGCCAATTGTTCTCTCTTAGTGAAGAATTTAAGTATGTTAGTGTCAGAAAAGATGAGAAGATGGAGCTGGAAAAGCTTTTGGATCGTGTGCCAATTCCTGTGAAAGAGAGCTTGGAGGAGCCCAGCACAAAGATCAATGTTCTGCTGCAAGCATATATTTCTGGGCTTAAGCTAGAGGGTCTCTCCCTTGGCTCTGATATGATCTATATCAAACAGGTAACATGTTCCCCATTCTAAATGCAGCTCCTGATTTGAATTGCTTGCTTATTTAGTTGTTGTTCTTACATATCTATATTCTTCTCCATGATGCAGAGTGCTGGTCGCCTCTCACGAGCAATATTTGAGATAGTTTTGAAGAGAGGATGGTCTCAACTAGCAGAGAAGGCTCTGAATCTTTGCACGATGATTGATAAGCAGATGTGGAGTGTCCAAAATCCTTTGCGCCAGTTTCCTGGCATTCCGAATGAAATCCTGATGAAACTGGAGAAAAAGGAATTGGCTTGGGAGAGGTACTTTGACCTATCATCACAGGAAATTGGTGAGCTGATCCGTTATCCCAAGATGGGGAGGCGGTTACACCAGTGCATCCACCAGTTACCAAAGTTGAACCTTTCATCCCATGTTCAACCTATTACTCGTACAGTTTTGGGTTTTGAGCTGACTCTAACTGCTGATTTCCAGTGGGATGATAAGATACATGGATATGTTGAACCTTTTTGGATTCTAGTCGAGGACAATGATAGCGAGTGCATTCTTCACCATGAATACTTCATGCTTAAGAAACAATGGCTGAATGAAGATCATACACTTAATTTCACAGTGCCAATATATGAGCCACTGCCCCCTCTGTACTTCATACATGTCGTATCTGACAAGTGGCTTGGATCTCGGACAATTCTTCCAGTCTCATTTAGGCACTTGGTTCTTCCAGACAAACATGCCCCACCAACCGAATTGCTTGATCTGCAACCACTACCTGTTACCGCACTGAGGAATGCACGATATGAAGGCCTTTATAGTGCCTGGAAACATTTCAACCCCATTCAGACTCAAGTGTTCAGTGTCTTGTATAACAGTGATGATAGTGTTTTGGTTGCTGCGCCAACAGGCAGCGGGAAGACCATATGTGCGGAGTTTGCAATACTAAGGAACCATCAAACGGCAGTATCTAGTGAAACCAACATGCGAATTGTGTATATAGCGCCTATTGAAGCTCTGGCGAAAGAAAGATACAGGGACTGGGAGATGAAATTTGGAGAATTCGCCCGTGTAGTTGAGCTAACTGGTGAAACTGCACGTGATTTGAAGCTTCTTGATAAAGGGGAGATTATTATTAGCACTCCTGAGAAGTGGGATTCACTCTCACGCCGGTGGAAGCAGAGGAAACACATCCAACAGGTCAGCTTATTCATTGTCGATGAGCTTCACCTAATTGGATCTGAGAAGGGACATGTTTTGGATATCATTGTTTCAAGGATGAGGCGTATTGCAAATCATACCTGCAGCAACATCCGGATCGTAGCGCTTTCAGCATCACTTGCGAATGCTAAAGATCTCGGAGAGTGGATTGGTGCCACCTCTCATGGCCTTTTCAATTTCCCTCCAGCAGTGCGGCCGGTACCTTTAGAAATACACATTCAGGGTGTGGACATAGCAAACTTTGAGGCAAGGATGCAAGCAATGGCAAAGCCTACGTACAATGCTATCAGACAACATGCAAAGCATGGTAAGCCTGCCCTGGTATTTGTACCGGCAATGAAGCATGCAAGGTTTACTGCGTTGGACTTGTGCGCATACTCAAATGCTGAAGGTTGTGGAACACCTTTCCTTCTTGGGTCAGAAGATGAGATAGACACGTATACGAGAGGTGTCAATGAAGAAACGCTTGTAAATACGCTGAAATGTGGTGTAGGCTACTTGCATGAGGCTCTAAGTGATCTTGATCAGGAAGTTGTGACTCAGCTGTTCCTTTGTGGGAAGATCCAAGTGTGCGTCGTGAGCAGCACAATGTGCTGGGGAAGATCACTGCCTTCCCATTTGGTTGTTGTGATGGGAACACAGTATTCTGATGGGTGGGGCAGTGTCACTGACTATCCAGTCAGTGATCTGCTACAAATGATGGGTCATGCCAGCAGGCCTCTTCAAGATAACTCAGGGAAATGTGTTATATTGTGCCATGCACCTCGCAAGGAATACTGCAGGAAGTTCCTTTCAGAGGCCTTCCCTGTTGAGAGCCATCTACACCATAATTTGCATGATCATATGAATGCTGAAGTTGTTTGTGGTGTTGTGGAAAACAAGCAAGCTGCTGTGGATTATCTTACTTGGACTTTCATGTACCGGAGGCTGACCAAGAACCCTAACTACTACAATCTGCAGGGAACAGGTCACAGGCATGTGTCTGATCATCTTTCTGAGCTAGTGGAGACAGTATTGGACGACCTTGAGTCAAGCAAGTGTGTGGTTATAGAGGAGGATACGTATCTTAAGCCCCTCAACCTTGGTCTCATAGCCTCGTACTACTACATCAGCTACAAGACTATCGAACGGTTCAGTTCAATGATAACCCGGAAGACTAAGATGAAAGGTCTCCTGGAGATTCTAGCTTCTTCATCAGAATATGCAGAGCTTCCAAGTTGCCGAGGTGAGGAAGAATCCATTGAGACGCTAGTTCGTCACCAGAGATTTTCTGGTGAGAATTCTAAGAATTATGATGTACACGTCAAGGCGAACGCGTTGCTGCAAGCACATTTCTCGAGGCAAACGGCTGTAAGGAACCTGGCAGCCGACCAACGGGAGATACTCCTTCCTGCACCTAGATTGATCAAGTCATTGGTTGATGTTATCTCCAGCAATGGATGGCTCAGCCTGGCTCTTAAGGCAATGGAGCTTAGTCAGATGGTGACACAAGGCATGTGGGATCGTGATTCTGTGCTGCTTCAACTCCCCCACTTCACCAAGGAGTTAACTGGGAGATGCCAGGAAAATGGCATTGAGAACATCTTTGATCTTGCTGAGATGAGTGCAGACAAGATGCAGAATCTGCTGCAGTTACCAAACTCTCAGCTTAAGGACATCATCGGATTCGTCAAACGGTTCCCGGATATCGAAATGGCATATGAAGTCCTTGAAGGTGATGATATTAGAGCCAGTGGCAATGTAACTTTGCAGGTTACTCTAGAGCGTGACATGACAAACTTGCCATCTGAGGTTGGGCCAGTTCATGCCCCGAGGTATCCTAAGCCCAGGCTGGAAGGCTGGTGGCTCCTGATTGGTGATAGCTCCAGCGACCAGTTGCTGGCAATCAAGTGGGTTGCAGTGCTGCAGAGGGCTCGCCTGAAGCTTGAGTTCATTGCCCCCGCAGAAGCAGGGAAGAAGGATTTCATGGTTTTCTTGATGTCAGATTCCTATCTGGGCATTGATCAGGAATACGTGTTCACTGTGAACGTGAAGGACGCCGGAGGGGATTGATCCGAAGAGAAGTAGTTGCTCAGGTAACGTCTGATGCTGAGTTTCTTGTATGCACTGCTATTCCTGGAGAATGCAAGCCAAACGGCTCAGTACTTGCACCACCAGATTTATATTCTTGCATGTCATGGTGTTGCTTCTTGGTCTGTTAGGGTTTTGTCTGTGACACGAAGTGGATATACTGGAACAGATTTATGAACATAAAACCTGAATCATATATATTTTTGAACTGTTAAAACATGAATGATAGTGCATGGATATAGTGTTTTGGCGCTGTTGGATGAGCAATGTATGTGTTTGATACATGGGGTCTGCACTCTGTAGTGTTGCCATTTCCCACAACTCTCTGAACGAACAGGCCTCGCGAATTGTATAACCACGGCCTTCGAACAGTGTCGAAACTTGTCCATGTGCTACCGCTTGATGCTATCTTAATTTGAACAGGTTAACAAGGATCTGAGGTGCAGCGGGTGTTTAAAATAGTGATGAGCTACTAGTTAAGTGGTCGACTGTTTCTTCTTTCTGAAAGTTGCCAACTATTTTTTCTCTCTCCGAAAGTAGTCACCTCTTTGTTTTGGATATAATAGCAGAATGCACACAGTGTGGAGTCAGGTCAACAGTCAAGAGGAAGTGCCACTGGTACAAATACCTTTTTTGTTTTTTCTAAGTATCGACTCTGGTAAGTTTTTCTAGTGGTCATGAAAATTTCGAAAGAAAATTGGCACATTATGTCAAAGGTTAATTCGATGCAATGGGAAAAACAAAAACTATCAAAATCTACTGAAACTGGAACCTGAAATAAGAAGACAAATGCACAACTGAATCTTGTCAATTTTCTCTCTTATGTTCATATTGGTTTTAGCTGAATTTGTGCAGGGATGCTTAACTGTATTACACTAGCCAATCTTTTCTAGAATGTTTCATTGTTGCTAGAATACACCACTATCTGTCTTTTGTAGAATGTTTGATGATCGCTAGAAGCCCTTCTCCATTTTTTTGGAACTTGGAAGGAGTGGCAGCACTGAACGTGCACCCAGTACTTTAATTCGTCGCAAAATGTAAGGCCTTTCGTGCATGTCAAAATTTAGGTTTGACCAACAAGCGATACAGAAAGGATGTTGGGATAGTTAATATCACTTGTGTGTCAACTCACGTATTAATTATCTAATTTTTTTTGTCAAAACTAAGTGTTGCGATGTGTGAGCGCCTCACGGTTTGCAACGGAGAAAGTACTTGACTAGCTCACGGCCACATGGCCTGCCATTTTTGTTGCATGCTCGAGATCAAAGGCCAACTTGAGGTGGTTTGATGATCAGTCACATGTTTCATTGGATCGCTGGCATTTATTTAGTTCTTGATAGTCTTTAGGCACAAACATGTACCGTGGTCAACTTGCAGTCTCATGGACGATGACTGCAATTGTTCATGAATAGGGATGCAAGCGGCGTCCCGCAAAACCAGCAAACTAGTTCAATTCTGGCCAGAAGATTAAGAATAAATTAGAGATGGATTTGCTCTAGGCTGTAGGAGCGAGTAGCTGAGGTTATATACTTATATTTGGGTCCTCTGGAAACTCAGCAACAATGCTTGTCTCCAAGGGAAGATGCCAAATGATCCAACTTCGGAGAACTTCATGGAGTGAGTGAACAAATTTAGATGATCATGCTGGATATGTCTTATGGTTGCTGCGCGTGACTTTTGGGTTTGTTAAGTGGGGTACTTTTCGCTCTGTGGTAGGCTGTTAGCTTTCCATGGAGTATGAAGTATGAACTCTGTACCCTCTTTTTTTTCTTGTACGTGTGGAAAAGAAGCGCAATGGGTTTCACTAATGAAACCACCGGGACACATGAAATTATGGCAAAAACTGACGAAAGTGAGATGAATTAGTACGAACAGTAGACGTAGACTAGCAGTGCCTTTTGGTCCGTCCGTGTAATGACCGTCCGTTATGCTGCTCTGCCTGTATCATTGTGGGCTTTATTAATTTAAAGTCGGACGCTCCTAACGTCTTCGTTTTAAAAAAACGACTAGCAATGCCTGGTGAGCGGTGAGCCTCTACTCTTCTCTTTTTATTTTTAGCGGCAGTTGGGGACATTGCTTTCTGGATACGCTGGGTGACGCGTCTACTGTAATATACTGCTTGTACGCAATATCTAAAGTGGTGTGGCCACGGTGACGAAAGGATGCAAGTTGACTTCAAGATAAGGGGATTGTTCCAAAAAAGATAAGGGGATAATCTACCCACAGAATTTGTCCAGTTACAAACAGTGCTCTTCTCTTCGCGACTCACGGCATGTCGCGGTCGTTCGCCACGGCCCGCAACAACCAGCTGCAGCTTTGTTTCCATGGTGTTTTTATCTTCGCGATTCACGCCATGTCATGCTGATCCATTTGTCACAGCTCCCAACATACCAGCAGGAGCTTGTCAATGAACCAACAAGGTGACCCGGACAAGTGGCCGGACTGTCTGGGATTTGTCCGGAACTGAAAGGACACGGACAGTCCTGGCCCAGACCGAGATGCCCCGCACAAGTGGCTGGATTGTTGGGACTTGTCCATCCTCGTGCCATCCAGCGACTAGAGGTCCTTGTAGGTTGGATTGTCCAACGAAAGTGCCATGCGTACGATGATTTTTCCGTACGATTTCATACGACAAGACACATGCACGTTTCCCGAGGTTTGGGCCCACACCACCAGATGAGTCTGGTTGTACAAAAATCGTACGGATTTCTGTCGTACGTATAGCAACTCTCATTGTCCAACCTAGGTTGTGTTTGGTTGAGCTTTTTTACCCAACTTTTGCTTTGAAGAAGCTAGAAGCCATACAAAGGATAAATTTTCGAAGCAGTTTTTGACAATCTATAGCTTTTGGCCCTGCTTGGTTCAGTTTTTATTGACGGATTCCGCTGTCGTGCAGCAGAATCTGAACCAAAGGGCGAACCCAGCAGAAACCGATTCCAGAAATCTGCTGCCAAAATCTGAACCAAAAGCGGAAGCAGCCTAGGATGTGCTTTCCAAAATCTGATTCCGCTGCGGGCCAAAATCTAAAAAAGTTGTATCAGCTGGTTTGCCAAATGACCTACATTTTTTTCACATCAGATTTTCACAGCTGTTTCTCCACAACAGATTTTTCACAACTGCTTTTAGAAATCCACAGCCGAACCAAACAGGGCCTTTACATAGTGTAAATTCCATAGCTGGGGTACCCCCAACTTCTCAGCTTCTAAACCAACCGTTTTTAGCTGTCACCAATGCCACTGGCAAGTCATACCCCTTCGCTCTTTTTCTTTCCTCTCGCACGAAAGGAACGAGCTGGACTCGAACTGGCGCACGAGCGACAGGAAAGGACGGGAGCTGCCGTCGCCTCCCACGCACGGCTAGGGTTGGCCGCCGCCGCCCGCCACCCGGCGACCCTACTCTCTCCTTCCTTCCTCCTCCCACCTCCCTACTTCCTTCCCCTTCTTTCCCCGCTCACGGCGGCACTGGGCCAACCGGCCGACCGCCGGCGTTGGCGCACCGTCCCTCCGGTCTCCTCCTCCCGTCGCTTCTCCCTCCCACTCCTCTCTCCTCTTCCATTCCTCCTCCTCCCTCCATCCCACCTCCTCATCCATCATCCCCATCTATCCTTCCTTTTTCATGATTTTTTTCTGTTTTTTGTGATGTAACGATTAATAGCACATATTGGATATGGTGAGTACATTTTCATTAGTAGTTGTTGTATATTGCTGCTATCAGTGCATTATCAAGTATATGCGTGAATGGATTGTGCTTTATTTGTGTATGTGGTAATGCTTCTACACCCAAATGATTAGAATATCTTGTTTGAATTTGTGATTGGATATCATCTGATGTTATTATGCCCCTGCAAATTGTATGTGGTTTGATTGCCTAATAATGTACAGATCACTGTTTTCCTGGCCAATTGAATCCACATTTTCTATATTGTCTTCGGCTCAATTGGATCAAGTTAAATTTTTGTTTTGCCTTTGGCTCAATTGGATCCAGAGCTACATTGCATATCCAGTGCATAGTATAGCAATTTATGTGTAGTATAAAGCAACATCTAAAAGATGATTTATTTTTTCTTATCAAAATAGTCATTTATTTGTCAATTAACTTACAAATAAGTGTTTTACGGTCAATCAAAAGTTGACCGCAAATTCAACCATATGTATTTTGTATGATGCATGTGTTCCGTAATAATAGTCAAGATGTTCCTTATGTGTTAGCTATGAATCACCTGCATTGTCATAATTTTCCTTTACAAAATGGTTGTTCAATTACCTGCAAATGTACACATCACTGCTTTACGGTCAATTAGCATACAAACATATTCACTCATTCACAACCAAATCTACTGTTTCACAGTTGTTTTAACCAAACAACTTTCAACTTCTTCACAGCAACTTTTTCAGAATCTGCAGCTCAGACAAACATACTATGAGTCAGTGTAGGTCTTAGGTTTTGGACGAATATTGAAGTCATTCTCTTGTATGAAAGTCCAACAATCTCATATATACTCCATCTATAAACTAGTATAACATTATTTAGATCATTAAAGAAGTGGTCTAAATGGTCTTATGTTAGTTTATAGGGGAGTATATAGGAGGTGACGGATGATTGTATAACACACAATCATCAAATATCTACCATGAGCAGTGGGAGGAGTTGCTCGAATGCGTGGCTCTTGCGGAGCTAGCCCAGATCTTCTGAGGGGGCGAATCACAATATATAGATGTTTGAGGGGGCAAAAGACGATATTTTTTCCAATTTGAGGACCCTAGAAAAGTTTCCTTCACAATTTTGACCAAGGTTGGGGGTGCCATGGCCCCTTCAGGTCCAACCCTAGCTCCGCCAGTGGGTCTGCACTCCCCTTCCTTAGAGCAGGACTCCCCGTTTCCTGGCACCTGGAGTCCAATCCTAAGCGTGTCAGGTTTGCCGGTAATGTTGAACCAAGATTTAGCTACTCCGCCTCTATGCATGAGCTTGGTTAGGACTCCGCTGAACCCATGGTTGGTAGTCTTGCCGCACCTATCCCGTCACCACAAGCGCGTTTGATTAACAAAGTCAAAGCTTTGGCTAAACTTACGGAGGCTATGAGTAAGGTATTTCAAAGTTTCATACTCTTCGGGTAATCAGGTTTCCAATTTTGTAAAGTTTAATGGTGAGGGTAAGAAAATAACATGGGAGCATGCTAGTCGATATTTGCTACAATTAGGTGAAGCATGTTTTTTAATGAGTTGAAAGTGCATTTTATTCCTTTTATCTTTAATTTTCACTACATTTCACGGTTTGTTGCTTTACACACGGCCCTATTCTCATATGGTCACAACTAGAACAAAAATTTGACTATGATTTTTAAGCAACGATAATGAGCTTGCTTTATCACATATTACATCGATTAACCAAGAACATGATGAATCAGTCATTGATCATGTCAAAGGATTTAAAGATATAAAAACAATGTTATAACTTAGTGATAATTGGGAGCCATTTGACAGATCTTGTGCTTAATGGCTTAAAAAATCACATTAGAAATAGGTTAGAAGATTATAAATTTATAAGTACTAACCAAGTCTTACAAAAAGTTTTGGCTCAAAAGAGATGAAGAAACAACTTAAAGAAATTCATAGGTCTAAATCCAATAGTTCAATGCATATGGTTGAATATGGTAATGATAGTACGAGCAATGTGGTTGATGTCGATGTTGCTGAGTTCATATGGCCCTCAAAGGCCAAACCACATACATGCAATGCCTTTAAATGGATTGGCCAGAATTGTGATGAAGAAATGAAATTTTCTTTTGATAAGATATTTGATGCTTTGCCGCAAGCTAAAATTATTAGAATATCACATACTTCACAAATATCATAATTCTTTCTCTCATGTGACTAATGAGTGCAATGTTTTTCAGCAAAAGATACAATCGGCTATTAATGATGGATGCTTGAATTTTTTTTGAAACGCAAGTGGATAAGCCGCACTTCCCGATGACAAATATGGATTTGGAGGGGAAGAAGATAATAATTTAGCTCGATGTTGCTGAACCCACTAACAAAAATAGTGTTTTTATCGGTGAACCAATAAAACCAAAGAAAACAAGAAGGTCTTGGGAAGGGATGTTGTACTTGACGAGCAACATGATGAAAGGAAGACGTTGAATATAAAAAAAATCCTATAAGTCACTTCTAGACTATTTGGCTTGCCAAAGTGTAGGATTTTTTAAATATTCATATCTCCTTGTCACCGGGTTGCTTGTCAAGTACAACCTCCCTTCTCAAAACCTTAGCACTCTCTTTGGTTTTCTTGGGTTCACCAATAACATTATTTCTGTTAGTGGACTCGGCTACACCGGGTCAAATTAAAACATTCTTTCCCTCCAAATCCATCGTGTTCATTGGGGACGGATGCTTATCACTTGCATTTTAGCGAAATTCAAACATCCATAATTAATACTAGTTGATTGTATTTGTCGCTGAAAAATGTTGCAATCATTAATTGCATCAAAAAAATAAATTATGAAATTTGCAATAAACTCGCCGCTTTAGCTCTTCAAGCAATGAAAAGGTATGCTATACTCTAATAAATTTATCTTGCAACAATCATCAAATATCTTGCCGCATTTATATATACCAAAACTGAATTTCACTTTTTCATCATGATTCCTACGAGTTGGCTTAAGGGCATTGCATGTATGTGGTTTGGCCTTTGAGATCCAAGCAGACTCGGCTGCATAGACATCAACCTCATTGTACGAACTATCATCATTGTACAAATTGAAAGAGTGTTTTGCTCCGTGCATCTAATAGGTGTCGGCATATATATATATATATATATATATATATATATATATATATATATATATATATATATATATATATATATATATAACAAGGAGGTTGTTGCATCCACAATCAGGAGCTAACAACCAGATTACAACAGACAGAATCTCATGGCTTTACAACTTGATACGCAAGTCTAGCTAACTACCTGGACTCTCTGCATCCTTATCTACACAACATATACATGTATCTTAACACTCCCCCTCGATCTCATCCTTCAAGATTGAGATCATTACAAAGTCGCGGGAGTTGTTGTGCATTGATAGGCTTTTGTTAGTCCACCAGCTAGCTGGTCATTGGTGGACACGAACCAAATGTGCAATGCCTTCTTAGACACCCTTTCTTGAACAAAATGGAAATCAATTTCGATATGCTTTGTTCGAGCATGAAACACATGATTGACTGACAAGTATGTAGCTCCCAAATTGTCACACCACAGTACTGGTGTTTGTCTTTGGCTGACACCCAACTTCTGAAGTAATGACTGAAACCAGATGATCTCCATTGTGGCATTGGCCAATGATTTGTACTATGCTTTAGTTGAGGGTCGAGACATTGTTGCCTGCTTCCTTGCACTCCAGGTCACTAGGTTGCCACCATAGAAAACTATGAAGCCACTTGTGCTGCGTCGATCGTCTACCGATCCTGCCGAGTCGGCATCCAAAAAAGCACTCAACAGGGATGAAGATGATTTTTTGATTTTCATACCAAGGTTCATGGTTCCTCTGACATAGAGAAGGATCCGGTCACACCCCAGTGTTGTTCTGTTGGCGATTGCATATACTGACACATGTTGTTCACCGCAAAGGCAATATTTGGCCTAGTTAAGGTCAAGTATTGCAGAGCCCCAACAACACTTCTGAACCTTGTTGTTTCTTTATCAGAACGTCTTTTCCCCTCATCTCTACTCAACTTTTCTGAGGTGCACATTGGCATTGGAAATGTCTTGCAACTCATCATGGCTTCCTTGTTCAATAGAGCACTAGCATACTTAGCTTGCTTGAGGGTGATCAAGTCTTGAGAGCGCATTACCTCTATCCCTAGGAAATAATGAAGACCGCCAAGATATTTTACTGCAAAAGTAGCGCGAAGTGCAGCAATGAGTTCTTCGGCAGCATGGGTGGAAGATCTTGCTAAGATGATCTCATCAACATAGATGAGCATGTAGATACAAACTCCCTCTTGCTCATAGACGAAGAGCGAGCTATTGGCCCGTGAAGCAAGAAAGCCAAGGGACAGAAGCTTCATACTGAGTCGAGAAAACCATGCTCGAGGAGACTGTTTGAGGCCATATAGCGGTCTGTCCAGTTTGCAAACATGACGAGGAAGAGCGGCATTGACATATCTAGGGGGTAGACATCTTCTTCAAGAACCACGTGCAAGAAGGCGTTCTGAATGTCAAGTTGGCGAAGACACCAGCCACGAGAAAGTATCATGTAGAGCACCAGTCGGATCATGGCATGTTTGATGACTGGGCTGAAGGTTTCAGCATAATCAACACCAAACTATTGCTTGTACCCTTCAGCGATCAGGAGCGCTTTATACCGGTCGATCATGCCATCTGCATGATGTTTGAGCTTGAAGACCCATCGTCAGTCAATGAGATTGCAGCGCGGTGGAAGCGGAACCAGGTGCCAGGTCTGGTTATTCATGAGAGGCTGATATTCCTCATCCATGGTGGGACACCAATTCGGATCAGTTGTAGCCTCAAGATGGGAGCGAGGCTTTGATACCCTATTGAATTCATGCTCCAACCAACTCATCCAAAAGTCTGAACTAATGATGGGAGACGGGCAATATATTTCAACACTCCCCCTCACATCTAGTCTTATCTCTAATATTAAAGGAGAATCAAACGTCGTGATGGTTCAACCTCCCCTGCCCTCGTAGGTAAGTTCTCCCGATCCCTCGCTACCGATTGCCGTGTCCCTCCTCCTCCCCTCGCGCAAAAGAAAATCTTCGCATGGAAAAAGAAAAATGACCACACATAAAATCAAACCAAGACCCACGCGTGTAGTTACCCCACTCACGAACCCACCACAACCACCATTGCGCCGATCCAATCACCTCGCCTTCATCCTCATTCCCCTCGCCCAACCCCTCGCTCCTCCCAATCACATATCTCTCCTAATGAGAAAAATTGTCACCGTCGTCCTTGTCTTACCTCAGATCTTCCCTCAGAGCTCGATCTCGGTACTCCTCCACCACGCGCCCGCCTCCTCCCACGACTGTGGCCCGAATTCTCCTCCTCCTCGCTCACAATCCACGTCCCTACCGCGCCGGTGTAGGCGCCGACGTAGGTGACTCAGGCACTCACCCTCCTAGCACTCGGGCACCGCCCACGCATAGACGCTGGCGTTAGCCGTGCCATCGAGGTCAAGGAGTCCCTCGACCCAACCCTTGCCTGCGTCGGTTGCTCCGCTCATCTTGATTGGATCGGCTACTCGGTCTCGAGCATCGGGCTCATCTCCGGCGAGTACGGCATCGGTGCGGACGCCGCAACAGATAGCAAAAGTGCGGGCTAATTGCTAGCTCGTCCGAGTCTTTAGTCCACGCCATCCTGCCACCTCTCTCTGCTGCACCGGTGCCCACGGCGCACTCCGCATGTTCTTCGACAAAGGCAAGGATAAACACTGAATGTAGTTTGTCACCCCTCCAGCAGCAAGGTTGTCATCCCCTCTATCTCTCATCTTTTTTTACATCCTTGATTCCTTGTCACAGTGCTGCTTTGTGTTGCTACTGTTGCATCAATGAAGTGACATGTTGTTGGTGTATGAATAAAAATGAGTTGCTGACTTTTTAATAAAACTAACTTGTTTGCAGATTCTTGTATGGGCAGAAGAAAGATAGAACATGTTGGCTTCCCTGTTTTTTTCTATCTACAAGCCTATATATGTGCCTTGCCATCAGAAACAAAATGAGTAATAGGGGTTGGGGAGAATGCACATTCTGTAGCTAGCTAAAGAACTAGCTTAAGTGATAACAAATCAATCATGTTTATGAGTTCTGAACTGCGGGTTGTAATTTAAATGACGTTTGATATAACTCTGTTGCACATTTTTAGAACTAGATAGAGGGAAAGGGAGAGCTGCTAGCTAATACTTGAGATTGAAGGTCAATATCTGAATGAAGCAGTTTCTGCCCCCACAGACCCTTCAAACAAATATGTACCATGCCAGGTATGAGGGAAGGTTGTTGTGATATATACAAATACTTGAGATGTTTCTGGGTGAAGCCGTAGCTACCAACTATGCTTCAATTTTTTTTACTGCTTCACTCATTATTCTTTTCAGTGAACTATAATCAGTCATGGTGATAAACTCATCATCTTCCCATTGAGTACCCTGCTGGTCTGATAAAATATGAGCTGGGGAAATAGAGATGACAAATGCTATCACATTGCAAAATTGTTCTACTCCTAGATTATTTACATATTATACTATTATATTCTGTACAAGCTTTATGAGCATTTTAAATTACTTAATTTAGGCCTTGTATTTCTTGTAGGATATATTGTTATCATTTCCAGTTCGCCGATGATTGTTGTCTTTCTTGAGATTTAACGGTTTGTTTCTTGTAGGATATATTACTCTGAAATATCGCTAGCCATTGCCATGCTTCTGCAACACTTCAACCAATTGTTGATTATTGTCAACATTGGGCGGATCACTTAGTTGTACAGTTTGTTGCACAATTTTATGCTAAAAGTGTAAAACAATTCTAATGTTACCATCGGAGTAATCAGTTTTATCTTGATTGTGGAGGTCGTCCTTTTTGTAGAAGAGTCTCTACTGTATTCACCTTTTGCAGTTAAAAATAGCATTATGGCTTTTATGATTGACATTACAGACTCTTATCTTCAGTGCTTTTGGACTTTGGAGTAATCTCGTGGCGTATCAGCAGTGTTTAACTCACTTGTGTTCTTAAAACTCCTAACTAAGATATATATGAAGTTATTATCATGTTTGCACATACATACCTGATACGTCTCCAACGTATCTATAATTTTTGATTGTTCCATGCTATTATATTACCCATTTTGGATGTTTATGGGCTTTATTATACACTTCTATACGATTTTTGGGACTAACCTATTAACCGGAGGTCCAGCCCAAATTGTTGTTTTCTTGCCTATTTCAGTGTTTCGAAGAAAAGGAATATCAAACGGAGTCCAAATGATATGAAACCTACGGGAGAGTTATTTTTGAAACGGAAGCAATTCAGGAGACTTGGAGTAGATGTCAGGGAAGCTTCAAGGTGGCCACGAGGGTCCAGGACGCGCCCTACCCCCTGGGCGCGCCCCCCACCCTCGTGGGCCCCTTGTGGCTCCCCTGATCGACTTCTTTTTCCTATATATATATATATATATATATATATATATATCCATATACCCCGAAAACATCCGGGATCACAATAGATCGGGAGTTCTGCCGCCACAAGCCTCCGTAGCCACCAAAAACCAATCGGGGCCCTGTTCCGGCACCCTGCCGGAGGGGGGATCCCTCATCGATGGCCATCTTCATCATCCCGGCGCTCTCCATGATGATGAGGGAGTAGTTCACCCTCTACTCTCTTGTAATGGATTGATTTTTCCCTTTGAAGTTATCTTATCGGATTGAGTCTTTAAGGATTTGAGAACACTTGATGTATGTCTTGCATGTGCTTATCTATGGTGACAATGGGATATCACGTGATCTACTTGATGTATGTTTTGGTGATCAACTTGCGGGTTCACTGACCTTGTGAACTTATGCATAGGGGTTGGCACACGTTTTCTTCTTGACTCTCTGGTAGAAACTTTGAGGCACTCTTTGAAGTACTTTGTGTTGGTTTGAATAGATGAATCTGAGATTGTGTGATGCATATCGTATAATCATACCCATGGATACTTGAGGTGACATTGGAGTATATAGGTGACATTAGGGTTTTGGTTGATTTGTGTCTTAAGGTGTTATTCTAGTACGAACTCTATGATAGATCGAACAAAAATAATAGCTTCGTGTTATTTTACTACAGACTCTTGAATAGACCGATCAGAAAGGATAACTTTGAGGTGGTTTCGTACCCTACAATAATCTGTTCGTTTGTTCTCCACTATTAGTGACTTTGGAGTGACTCTTTGTTGCATGTTGAGGGATAGTTATATGATCTAGTTATGTTATTATTGTTGAGAGAACTTGCACTAGTGAAAGTATGAACCTTAGGCCTTGTTTCCTACCATTGCAATACCGTTTAGGCTCACTTTTATCATTAGTTACCTTGCTGTTTTTATATTTTCAGATTACAAAAACCTATATCTACTATCCATATTGCACTTGTACCACCATCTCTTCGTCGAACTAGTGCACCTATACAATTTACCATTGTATTGGGTGTGTTGGGGACATAAGAGACTCTTTGTTATTTGGTTGCAGGGTTGTTTGAGAGAGACCATCTTCATCCTATGCCTCCCACGGATTGATAAACCTTAGGCCATCCACTTGAGGGAAATTTGCTACTGTCCTACAAACCTTTGCACTTGGAGGCCCAACAACGTCTACAAGAAGAAGGTTGCATAGTAGACATCAAGCTCTTTTCTGGCGCCGTTGCCGGGGAGTCATAGCGTGGGGTGAATATTCTTGTGTGTGCTTGTTTGCTTTATTACTAAGTAATTTTTATTTGTTGTTCTTAGTTGTTTTCTATCTTTAGTTATGGGTAGGAAACGCAAAATACCAAAAAAATTAGTTGTACCTACCACACCAATGGTTGAAGAACCACTCAAAACCTTTCACACTCCTGAAGCTTTTTACTTGGATCATCTTCGATCCTTATGTGCTCGTGTTGAAACCCCAACTAGCTTAGTTGAGGGCAAATCTTTAGATGAGCATGCTTGTTATGTGCGATACCGCTTATCTAAAAAAGGGAAACTTTTACTAGATCAAATTCATCATTTGCAATGCTATGCTTGGAATTTATGTGAAATATATGATGTTACTTGTTGTTCTGAAAACCCTAAGAAACACTTTCCCTACCAATGTGAGTTTAGTGATAATGGAATCGCATCTTCGTATGCTAAGGGTGTTTATAATTACTATGATGTTCAACAAATTGAAGAATTTGTTGCTTTTAAGGGTGCTTATGAAATTGCTTCTTTGATTGAAAAGTATGATGCTACTCTTTACAAATCTGAGAATTTGGCCATACTTAAATATTTCTATGATAATTATGCTTCTAATCCTTATATTAAACCATATATTGAGGACTCCTACGCTTGCCAAGAAGAGACTAATATTTTGCAGGAGTCTATGGAAGAAGAAATTGATGAAACTGTGAGCTCATTGGATGAAAAAGATGATGAGGAGAGCGAAGAACAAAAGGAGGAAGAGCGGATTAGCTACCCGTGCCCACCTTCTAATGAGAGTAACTCTTCGACTCATACATTGTTTAATTTCCCTTCGTGCTTACCGAAGGATGATTGCTATGATGATTGTTATGATCCCGTTGATTCTCTTGAAATGCCCCTTTTTGATGATGCTTGCTATGCTTGTGGCCATGATGCCAATATGAATGATGCCTATGGAGATGAACTTGCTATAGTTCCTTATGTTAAACATGAAATTGTTGCTATTGCACCCACGCATGATAGTCCTATTATCTTTTTGAATTCTCCCAACTACACTATACCAGAGAAGTTTGCCCTTATTAAGTATTATATTGATGGGTTGCGTTTTACTACTACACATGATGATTTTGATAGATATAATATGCATGTGCTTGCTGCTCCTACTTACAATTATTATGAGAGAGGAACTATATCTCCACCTCTCTATGTTTCCCATACGATGAAATTGCAAGAAACTACCTATACCATGCATTGGCCTTTACTATGTGTGCATGAATTGTTCTTTTATGACATGCCGATGCATATGAAGGGAGTTAGACTTCGTCATTACATGATATATGTTACTTTGTGCTCACTACTAAATCACAAATCATTGTTAATTAAAATTGGCTTTGATATACCTTGGGATCCGGGTGGATCCATTACTTGAGCACATTATGCCTAGCTTAGTGGCTTTAAAGAAAGCGCTGCCAGGGAGACAACCTGGAAGTTTTAGAGAGTCATTTACTTCTATTGAGTGCTTTTATATAGTTTAAAAAAAGAGGGAACCCAAAACGTTTCAAAAAGGAAAGTGAAAGTAAGAAAGACAAGCCTTGTTGAAGTGGGAGAGCTCCTTGAACTTTGTTCATGCTCACGGAAACTTTGTGAATCTTAATTACATAAAAATTTAATCAAAAATAATTATCCCCTTGTACAATTCCATTGTATTATAAAAATAATGTGCTAAGGTTTGCCTTTAGGATGTTTACAATGCTTGTTGGTTTGTGCGGTGCAGGACAGAAACTTTGTCTGTAGTGCGCGATTTTTCATTTTTTACTGGAACATCAAACGGTTATGAAACTTTTTTCACTGTCTTTATGTATAAATTGTTTATTTTTCATAATGTTGGTAGAATTTTTGGGGTAACAGAAGTATGGTGAATCTTCAGAGTACTACAGACTGTTCTGTTTTTGACAGATTCTGTTTTTGATGCATAGTTTGCTTGTTTTGATGAAACTATCAATTTCTATCAGCGGATTAAGCCATGGAAAAGTTATATTACAGTAGCTATAATGCAAAAACAAAATATGAATTGGTTTTCAACAGTACTTAGAGTAGTGATTTGCTTTATTATACTAACGGATCTTACAGAGTTTTCTGTTGAAGTTTTGTGTGGATGAAGTGTTTGATCGAGGAGGTCTCGATATGAGGAAAAGGAGGAGAGGCAAGAGCTCAAGCTTGGGGATGCCCAAGGCACCCCAAGTAAATATTCAAGGAGACTCAAGCGTCTAAGCTTGGGTATGCCCCGGAAGGCATCCCCTCTTTCTTCAACAAGTATCGGTATGTTTTCGGATTCGTTTCGTTCATGCGATATGTGCAAATCTTGGAGCGTCTTTTGTATTTAGTTTTCACTTTTCTTTTATGCACCATGCTGGTATGAGATAGTCCATGGTTTATTTATAGAATTCTCATTGCACCTCACTTAAATCTTTTGAGTATGGCTTTATAGAATGCTTCACGTGCTTCACTTATATCATTTGAAGTTTGGATTGCATGTTTCTCTTCAAATTGAAAACCGCCATTTGTAGAATGTTCTTTTGCTTCACTTATATTTGTTAGAGCGTGGGCATATCTTTTGTGGAAAGAATTAAACTCTCTTGCTTCACTTATATCTATTTAGAGAGATGACAGGAATTGGTCATTCGCATGGTTAGTCATAAAATCCTACATAAACTTGTAGATCGCTGAATATGATATGTTTGATTCCTTGAAATAGTTTTGCGATATAGAGATGCTAATATGTGGGAGAACTAGTGAATGATTGTGGTTTAGTAAAAATATTGGTGTTAAGGTTTGTGATTCCTGAAGCATGCACGTATGGTCTCCAAACTATGTAACCAAATTGGTGCACATTGTATTTTGATTGTTTATCTTTGTGTGAAGGTCGGGGGCACGCGATGGTTAACTCCTACCAACCTCCCCCCTAGGAGCATGCGTCATAGTATTTTGCTTCGAGGGTTAATAGATTTTTCGTAGTAAGTATGTGAGTTCTTTATGAATAATGTTGAGTCCATGGTTTATAAGCACTCTCACCCTTCCACCTTGCTAGCCACTCTAGTACCGTGCAATTTTCGCCGGTGCATCAAACCACCTTATACCCTTCCTCAAAACAGCCACCATACCTACCTATTATGGCATTTCCATAGCCATTCTGAGATACATTGCCATGTAACTCCACTGTTCCGTTTGTTATGACATGCACCATCATTGTTATATTGTTGTGCATGATCGTAAGACAGCTAGCATGATGTTTTCATGGCTTGCCAGTTTTTTGATGTCATTGCTATGCTAGATCATTGGACATCCACCGGGACACCGCCGGAGGCATTCATATAGAGTCATATCTTTGTTCTAGTATCGAGTTGTAATATTGAGTTGTAAGTAAATAAAAGTGTGATGATCATCATTATTAGAGCATTGCCCCATAAAAAAAGAGGCCAAAGAAGCCTAAATACAAAAAAAGGGGGGGCCAAAGAAGCCCGCCCAAAAAAAGAGAGAAAAAAAAAGAAAAGGGGCAATGTTACTATCCTTTTACCACACTTGTGCTTCAGAGTAGCACCATGTTCTTCATATAGAGTCTCCTATATTGTCACTTTCATATACTAGTGGGAATTTTTTGTTATAGAACTTGGCTTGTATATTCCGACGATGGGCTTCCTCAAATTGCCCTAGGTCTTCATGAGCAAGCAAGTTGATGCACACCCACTAGTTTTCCTTTGAGCTTTCATACACTTATAGCTCTAGTGCATCCGTTACATAGCAATCCCTACTCACTCACATTGATATCAATTGATGAACATCTCCATAGTCCGTTGATTTGCCTAGTCGATGTGAGACTTTCTCCATACTTTTGTCTACTACCACCTTCTATTCCACCCATAGTGCTATGTCCATGGCTCACGCTCATGTATTGCGTGAAGAGTTGAAAAGGTTCGAAAAAGTAAGGTATGAAAACAATTGTTTGGCTGACACCGGGATAGGCATGAGCGGTACCTTGTGTTAAGAAAAGGGAGCATAAAAGACTATATGATTTTGTAGGGATAACGTTCTAAAGCATTGATATTTTGAAAGGCATGATTGTTTGTTGGGATGCCCGAAGTATTATTGTTTTTATGTCAAATGATAGACTATTGCCTTGAATCACTCGTGTCTTAATATTCATGCCATGATTAGATTACATGATCAAAATTATGCTAGGTAGCATTCCACATCAAAAATTATTATTTTTATCATTTACCTACTTGAGGACGAGCAAGAATTAAGCTTGGGGATGCTGATACGTCTCTGTCGTATCTATAATTTTTTATTGTTCCATGCCAATATCATTCAATTTTCATATACTTTTGGCAACTTTTTATACTATTTTTGGGACTAACATATTAATCCAGTGTCCAGTGCCAGTTCCTGTTTGTTGCATGTTTTTGTTTTGCAGAAACCCCATATCAAACGGAGTCCAAACAGGATAAAAATGACGAAGAATATTTTTGGAATATTTATGATTTTTGGGAAGAAGAATCAACGCGAGACGGTGCCCGAGGGGGCCACGAGGCAGGGGGCGCGCCCCTGACCCTCGTGGGCACCCCGTAAGGCGGTTGCTGCTCTTCTTTTGGCGCAAGAAAGCTAATTTTCAGGAAAAAAATCGTGGCGAAGGTTTCAATCCAGTCGGAGTTATGGATCTCCGGATATATAAGAAACGGTGAAAGGGCAGAATCTGAGAATGCAGAAACAGAGAGAGATAGAGAGACAGATCCAATCTCGGAGGGGCTCTCGCCCCTCCCACGCCATGGAGACCATTGACAAGAGGGGAAACCCTTCTCCCATATAGGGAGAAGGTCAAGGAAGAAGAAGAAGAATAAGAAGAAGGGTCTCTCTCCCGCCCTTGCTTCCGGTGGCGCCGGAACACCGCCGGGGGCCATCATCATCACCGCGATCTACGCCAACACCGCCATCATCTTCACCAACATCTCCATCACCTCCCCCATCTATATTCAGTGGTCCACTCTTCCGCAACCCGATGTACCATCTACTTGAACATGGTGCTTTATGCTTCATATTATTATCCAATGATGTGTTGCCATCCTATGATGTCTGAGTAGATTTTTGTTGTCCTATCGGTAATTGGTGAATTGCTACGATTGGTTTAATTTGCTTGTGGTTATGTTGATGTCCTATGGTGCTCTCCGTGTCGCGCAAGCGTGAGGGATTCCCGCTGTAGGGTGTCGCAATATGTTCATGATTCACTTATAGTGGGTTGCTTGAGTGACAGAAGCATAAAACCGAGTAAGGGGGTTGTGGCGTATGGGATAAAGGGGACTTGATGCTTTAATGCTATGGTTGGGTTTTACCTTAATGATCTTTAGTAGTTGTGGATGCTTGCTAGAGTTCCAATCATAAGTGCATACGATCCAAGAAGAGAAAGTATGTTAGCTTATGCCTCTCGCACATAAAACTTGTTATTGGTCTAGTAAAGTAGTCAATTGCTTAGGGACAATTTCACAACTCCTACCACCACTTTTCCACACTAGCTATATTTACTTTATTGCTTCTTTATCTAAACAGCCCCTAGTTTATATTTACATGCTCTTCATTATCTTGCAAACCTATCCAACAACACCTACAAAGTACTTCTAGTTTCATACTTATTCTAGGTAAAGCGAACGTCAAGTGTGCGTAGAGTTGTATCGATGGTCGATAGAACTTGAGGGAATATTTGTTCTACCTTTAGCTCCTCGTTGGGTTCGACACTCTTACTTATCGAAAGAGGCTACAATTGATCCCATATACTTGTGGGTTATCAATACCTAAGTGAGATTATCCTGATATGGTAGTTTTCTTTCCTTCCAAGTTAGTTCTAAGAGTTTTTGTCTGCACTAAAATATCTTAGGTCTACAATTGTTTTTTCTTTTGTTTGTGAGAGTATCTATCATTATTTTAGTTATTGCATGCTTCAATTCTAATTAAATGTTGCAGGAATTAAAACTATCTTCGGTGGTCACATCCTTGCTGGGACCTATGGTGAGAAACTGAATGTTGCGGTCTATGATAGCACCAACATGGTCATGCAGGAGTTGCCTTCTGGGGCCTTGCTCATCTACCAGAGCTATGTTGTCAGCTTAATCTTCATTGGGACACCAATATCTGTTTTGAATTTCTTCATGGATAATAACTTGGAGGCCCAAATGGCACTTATATCGATGATTTCCTTTGTTGGCAAGATGATGATGCACTAGAGATAGATGAGGTTGCATAAAACGGGGAGCTCCTAATGGTGATATGATTGCTGGTCTGAATGATCATGTATCATGTTAGTTTGTTCTTAGAGATTCAATGTGCCTATTCTAATGCTTCTTTATTTTGGCATGTAAGTATCTTGACATATAAAGCTAACAAAGGCATGTGAGGAGCACGATACTGCTAATATTTCTTTTTTCTTTTTATCTTTCCTTTGATGGTGATCTGCAGGCATACAGAAGGTAAGGTGTCACCTTAAACGGAAGCGAAGCACAAGGTCATATTGATCACAATATGAAAATAAGCCACATACCATGTACAAACTATTCAAAAATAATAATCAAGACTCTTGCTTTGTGGATTACAAGATGATTTTACAACTATCTTTGTGTGCCAAAAAAACTATCTTTATGCCTGAACTTATTGTTATGTGGAAATGTACAAACATTGTTTCTGGAGACCAATATCTCTCGAGCTATACGACATTTGAGAAAGAGCATGTTACACCAATATCTCTCGTGGATTAGGCTCTTTCAGTGAGGGGTTGTTAGGGCTATGGAAGGGCAATTCTATGACCATATGGTCAAACAATGAAGGAGAGCAAGGGGGTGATCAACAAGTAAATTTGATGACCCATGGCAACGCACGGGCACTCAACTAGTTTAGGCCTTAAACGAGGGATCGGTGTAGGCTGCATGATCTTCTTATTTTAATACTATGTTGACAGGGTCTTGAACTCAAGGCCTCTTAGCTCTGATACCATGTAAAAACTGAAAGAGGGTTTTTTCTCCGTGCATCCAATAGGTATCGGCTCCTTTGTATATATATACATCAGGAGGTTGTTGCGTCCACAACCGAGAGCTAGCAAACAGATTAGAACAAACTGAATCTCATGGCTTTGCAACTTGATACGCAAGTCTAGCTAACTGCCTGGACTCTCTGCATCCTTATCTGCACAACATATACATGTATCTTAACAATCATCACATTCAACCATATGCATTTTACGATGATTAGGTTTATACGTATGAATTTCTTCAAGTCATTTGCTTCAGCTATTTAGATCCAAAACCTTTTAGAAGACTTGGTTAATACTTAAAAACCCATAACCTTCTAACATTTCTTTAATGCGGGTTTTATGCCATTAAGCAGAAGATCTGAAGTCTCTCCTAGTTATTACTAACATATAACAACGTGGTTTTATATCTCTAAACCTTTTGACATACTTGGTGACTAATTCATCATGTTTTTGTTTAACTGATGAAAGATGTGATAATTTAAGCTCATTAACTCCGCTATAAAAAATATCATGATTTTTTTTGTTCTAGTTGGACTATATGAGAATATAGCCTTCTATAAAGCATCAAACCATGAAAATGTCGTGACAATTAAAGATAAAGTGAATAAGCGCACTTCCAACTCATTTTAGAAACCTAGTTCACCTTGTTAGAGTGTTTATAAATAGCCATGTAGCCTTCTGTATTTACTCCACTATATTTACCTTTGTGCATCAAGTCTCATGATACACTTGACATTCATTCTAAACCTTATAGTGTTCGATGAGCATTGATGCGAAAGTCTTGATCCATGGAACACAAGAATGATTTTTCTTTCATTTTTTGATGTTGCTTGCTTAATTTGTATCAACTATATATTATTGGTTTGCATCACTATCCTTTAAATCATGCCTAATTACATAAAATTGATTATACTTTATGCAAGTGCATTCACACTTAAAATATTTATTTTGTCATGTACCTACTTGAGGACGAGTAGGAATTAAGCTTGGGGATGCTGATACGTCTCAAATGTCTTTATAATTTTTTATTGTTCCATGCCATATTTATATTGAATTAGCATACTTTTGGCAAAAAATAAATTATTTTTATTAATTTTTGGACTAAAATATTAATCCAATGCCTAGTGCCAGATGATGTTTTCTGTTGATTTTTGGACTTTTCAGGAAAACTGATTTTATCGGGCTGAGAAAAATCAGCAAAAGTTTCAAGTCCATAGGCTTCTGGGGGTCACCGACCTAAGCCAGGGGTGTGTTTGTGTGCCCCATGTGCCAACCCCGCACGCCAGGGGAGTGCGTGGCCCTTCTACATGGCCCCCGGGGCTCCAATTTACCGCCTTTCAATCTCCATGCCTTCATACACTTTCAAAAACCCTTGGGAATTTATCGCCCTACTTTTTCGCTACTGCTTTACTAAATACCTCTATTTCTTCATGGTCCAATCTGAAGGCATTTGTTAGTACTCTGCCGAAGGGGGAAATCATCTCGGTGACCATTTCTATCAACTTGAAGGCCATCATGATTGCCTGTGAGTAGTTTCCTTTGGACTATGGGTCTGTAGCAATAGGTAAATGGTTCTCTCTCTCTCTCTCTCTTGCTTCTCAATACAAAGATCACATGAGCTGCCCTACATGATCTTGATCCATGTGGTGTAATTCTTGCGGTGAAGTTTTTATGATATGATATGATGAATTTTCACTTTATAATCAAATTTATTCATGAATTCTTTTGAGATCTATTTGGTTTCTTTGCTGCATAATTCTCATTCATATATGATCTTTGATCCATTCTCTCTATATCTGGCCATGTTTGGAGTTTGATCTTCAGATGGAGTTGTGTATGATAGTTCAGTTCAATCTTGCAACTAAGCTACTACAATGACAGAAAGTGGAAAAGGCTTGTATCGTGTTGTTGCTGCTAGGGATAAAAAATAGGTTTGGTAACTGTACATTCAATGTAAGGTGAATATAATATATCATCTACTTCATATCATCGTTCTTATTGCAATATTTTGTTTTACTTAATACTTTAAGATGTATGCTGGATAGTGGTCTTGGGATGGAGTATTAGTTATAGATGCAGTTGGATAACATTCTATAGATTTACAAGTGTGATGGTCATATGTTAATTATGCCGTGGTTATTTATACTCATAAATATGCTCAACTGTATTTGTTCACCACACTGTTGCTTATCTTTTGAAAGAGACCACTAGTGAACCTATGGATCCCGGTCCATCTTCACGACTTCACCCATAAAGCTTTTAATATCAATTCACGTTCTTTTAATTCCTTGCATTTTTTTCCTTTTAATTTCAGTCCAAACTTTCCACTGTTGCATTTAATTTATTTTGTACCTAGCGTAGCTAGTGAGATTGACAACCTCACTAGACCTCTTGGGGATACAAGGAGTTTTTGTATTTGTGTGTGCATGCACCGACCATTAGGTCATGTTGGTTCAATAAACCTTGAGAACACTTAAGGAAATTGCTATTTGCTACTGAAAAGGGTCGATATAGTTGACTAGAGGGGGGTGTGAATAGGCAACTAACAATTTTTAGCTTTTCTTTACCAAATTAAACTTTGCATCAAAGTAGGTTGTCTAGATATGCAACTAGGTGAGCAACCTATATGATGCAACAACAATAAGCTCACAATCAAGCAAAGGAAATAGCACAATATAACTTGCACAAGTAAAGGTAAGAGATAACCAAGAGTGGAACCGATGGTGACGAGGATGTGTTACCGAGGTTCCTTCCCTTTGAGGGGAAGTACATCTCCATTGGAGTGGTGTGGAGGCACAATGCTCCCCAAGAAGCCACTAGGGCCACCGTATTCTCCTCAGCCCTCACACAATGTGTGATGCCGTGATTCCACTATTGGTGCCCTTGGAGGCGGCGACCGAACCTTTACAAACAAGGTTGGGGTAATCTCCACAACTTAATTGGAGGCTCCCAACGACACCATGAAGCTTCACCACAATGGACTATGGCTCCGCGGTGACCTCAACCGTCTAGGGTGCTCAAACACCCAAGAGTAACAAGATCCGCAAGGGATGAGTGAGGGAATCAAATTTCTCTAGGTGGAAGTGTAGATCGAGGCCTTCTCAACCAATCCCTAGAGAATCAACAAGTTTGATTGGCTAGGGAGAGAGATCGGGTGAAAATGGAGCTTAGAGCATCAATGGAGCTTAGAGGTGGAAGAGGTAGTCAACTTGGGGAAGAAGACACTCCTTTTATAGTGAAGGGACAAATCCAACGTTATCCACCAACTCAGCCTGCGACACGTGGTACTACCGCATCATACAAGCGGTACTACCGCACGGGCGTGCGGTACTACCGTGGAGGTCTGCGGTACTACTGCTGGCACGGCAGGGGCCAAGGCTAGTCTTGATGTGCTAAGGCAGGGAGTGGTAGAACCGTTGGCGCGGTACTACCGCGCCCCCTTGCGGTACTACTGAGGGAGTCCCGGATTAAGAGGTCCTCGGATAGCCGGATTATATGCATATGCCGGACTGTTGGACTATGAAGATACAAGATAGAAGACTTCGTCCCATGTCTAGATGGGACTCTCCTTTGCGTGGAAGGCAAGCTTGGCGGTTAGGATATGAAGATTCCTTTCTCTGTAACCGACTCTGTGTAACCCTAGCCCCCTCCGGTGTCTATATAAACCGGAGAGTTTAGTCCGTAGGACAAGAACAATCATAATCATAGGCTAGCTTCTAGGGTTTAGCCTCTACGATCTCGTGGTAGATCAACTCTTGTAATACTCATATCATCAAGATCAATCAAGCAGGAAGTAGGGTATTACCTCCATCGAGAGGGCCCGAACCTGGGTAAACATTGTGTCCCCTAATACGTATCCAACATATCTATAATTTATGAAGCATTCATGCTATTTTATTATCTGTTTTGAATGATTATGGTCTTTATTATACACTTTTATATTACTCTTGGGACTAACCTATTAACCAGAGGCCCAGCCCATATTGTTGTTTTATTGCCTGTTTCAGTATTTCGAAGAAAAGGAATATCAAACGGAGTCCAAACGGAGTGAAACCTTAGGGAGCGTGCTTTTTAGGAAGAATATGATCCGGGAGACTTGGAGTTCACGTCAGAAGATCCTCGAGGAGGCCACAAGATAGGGGGCGCGCCCACCCTCCTGGGCCCGCCCTACCCTCTTGTGGGCCCCTCGAGGCTCCTCGACCGACTTCTTTCGCCTATATAAGCCTACGTACCCTAAAAACATCAGAACAAAAGATAGATTAGGAGTTCCGCCGCCGCAAGCCTCTATAGCCACCAAAAACCTCTCGGGAGCCCGTTTCGGCACCCTGCCGGAGGGGGAACCCATCACCGGTGGCCATCTTCATCATCCCGGCGCTCTCCATGAGGGGGAGGGAGTAGTTCACCCTCGAGGCTGAGGGTATGTACTAGTAACTATGTGGTTGATCTCTCTCTCTCTCTCTCGTGTTCTCTCTATGGCACGATCTTGATGTATCGCGAGCTTTGCTATTATAGTTGGATCTATGATGTTTCTCCCCCCTCTACCGAGTTTTCCCTTTGAAGTTATCTTATCGGATTGAGTCTTTAAGGATTTGAGAAAACTTGATGTATGTCTTGCCGTGATTATCTGTGGTGACAATGGGATATCATGTGCCACTTGATGTATGTTTTGGTGACCAACTTGCGGGTTCCGTCCATGAACCTATGCATAGGGGTTGGCATACGTTTTCGTCTTGACTCTCGGGTAGAAACTTTGGGACACTCTTTGAAGTACTTTGTGTTGGTTGAATAGATGAATCTGAGATTGTGTGATGCATATCGTATAATCATGCCCACGGATACTTGAGGTGACAATGGAGTATCTAGGTGACATTAGGGTTTTGGTTGATTTGTGCCTTAAGGTGTTATTCTAGTATGAACTCTATGATATATTGAGCGGAAAGAATAGATTCATGTTATTTTACTACGAACTCTTGAATAGATAGAACAGGAAGGATAACTTTGAGGTGGTTTCGTACCCTACCATGATTTCTTCGTTCGTTCTCCGCTATTAGTGTCTTTGGAGTGACTCTTTGTTGCATGTTGAGGGATTGTTATATGATCTATCTATGTTATTATTGTTGAGAGAACTTGCACTAGTGATAGTATGAACATTAGGCCTTGTTTCCTATCATTGCAATACCGTTTACGCTCACTTTTACCACTTTTATAATTTTTGAGATTACAAAAACCTTTATCTACTATCCATATTGCATTTGTATCACCATCTCTTCGCCGAACTAGTGCACCTATACAATTTACCATTGTATTGGGTGTGTTGGGGACACAAGAGACTCTTTGTTATTTGGTTGTAGGGTTGCTTGAGAGAGACCATCTTCATCCTACGCCTCCTATGGATTGATAAACCTTAGGTCATCCACTTGAGGGAAATTTGCTACTGTCCTACAAACCTGTGCACTTGCAGGCCCAACAACGTCTACAAGAAGAAGGTTGTGAAGTAGACGTCAAGCTCTTTTCTGGCGCCGTTGCTGGGGAGGTGAGTGTTTGAAGGTATATATTTAGATCTTGCAATCGAATCTTTTTGTTTCTTGTTTTATCACTAGTTTAGTTTATAAAAGAAAACTACAAAAAATGGAGTTAAGTTTGTCTCATACGCTTCGTCTTTTTAATATCTTTCGTTAGTATGATGGAAAGGAAAATTGTGCTCAAGTGCTAGAAGAAGAATGCATTAAAATGTTTGATACTAAATCTTTGAATGATGAGCATAATTGCAATGTTGTTAGTATGAAATCTTTGAATATCCATGATGCTAATGATATGCAAAGCCACAAGCTTGGGGAAGCTATGTTTGATGAATATGATATTTTTTATCCCCCAAGTTTTGATGAGAATATTTATTATGATGAAAGCATGCCTCCTATTTATGATGATTATATTGATGAAAGTGGATTTGGAGAGGTCATGACTTTATTTAGTGATGAATCCACTATTTCGGAAGAGGTTCCAATTGATTTTGAGAACAAAGTTGCTATATATGATGATTATTGTGATGACTTGTATGCTATTAAGAATAATGATAACCATGAAACTTGTCATCATTATTTTAGTTTTCAATTGGATTATGCTTCACATGATAATTATTTTGTTGAGTTTGCTCCCACTACTACTATTGATGAGAAGAATTTTGCTTATGTGGAGAGTAGTAAATTTTCTATGCTTGTAGATCATGAAAAGAATGCTTTAGGTGCTGGTTATATTGTTGAATTAATTCACAATGCTACTGAAAATTATTATGAGGGAGGAGCATATGCTTGTAGGAATTGCAATAATGTCAAGTTTCCTATCTGTGTGTTGAAAATCTTGAAGTTATGCTTGTTTTACCTTCCTATGCTAGTTGATTATTGTTCCCATAAGTTGTTTGATCACAAATACCTATGCATAGGAAGTGGGTTAGACTTAAATGTGCTAGTCATATGCTTCATGATGCTCCCGTTATGTTTCAATTCTTATCTTTTATGCGAGCATCATTGCCATCATCATGCCTAGCTAAAAAGGCATTAAAGAAAAGCACTTGTTGGGAGACAACCCAATATTTATCCTTGATGTTTTTGTGTGTCCACATGATTATGATAATGTAGTAATCATGTTTTATAGCTTTTGTTTCAATAAAGTGCCAAGTAGAACCTTTGGGAAGACTTGGGTGAAGTCTATATGATCTTGCTGTAAAAAAACAGAAACTTTAGCGCTCACGAGATTAGCTGCCAATTATTTACTGAAGAGTGATTTTAGGTTGATTCTTTTTGAAGATGATTAATAGACAAATTACTCAGGTCCAGCAATTTATTTCAAAATTGTTTGAGTTCCATAAGTATACGTTTGATACAGATTACTATAGACTGTTCTGTTTTGACAGATTCTGTTTTCTATGTGTTGTTTGCTTATTTTGATGAATCTATGAGTAGTATCGGAGTGTATGAACCATAGAGAAGTTAGAATACAGTATATATTACACCAATATGAATTTAGAATGAGTTCATTACAGTACCTAAGTGGTGGTTTTATTTCCCTATACTAACGGAGCTTACGAGTTTTGTTTTGAGTTTTGTGTGATTGAAGTTTTCAAGTTTTGGGTAAAGATTCGATGGACTATGGAATAAGGAGTGGAAAGAGCCTAAGCTTGGGGATTCCCAAGGCACCCCAAGGTAATATTCAAGGATAACCAAGAGCCTAAGCTTGGGGATGCCCCGGATGGCATCCCCTCTTTCGTCTTCGTTCATCGGTAACTTTACTTGGAGCTATATTTTTATTCACCACATAATATGTGTTTTGCTTGGAGCGTAATTTTATTTTATTAGTATTTGCTTTCTGTTATTTAGAATAATGTTTTGCATCTATTTTTTCAATAAAAATGTCAAGGATAGCCTTTACCATGCTTATTTTGCTAGTATACATGTTGCTGTTTGAAAACAGAAAGTTTACCGCTGTTGCAAAAATTACCTAGAAAAGTCAGAGAATGGTATAATGTTGAATCTTTTTGCATATTGAGATCTGATAAATCTTCTACATCTTAGTATTTTTCTTATAATTGTTGGAGTTAGGGAAGTATTGATACTCTTGCATTCTTTGAAGACTATACTTTTTTGTCAGATTGCTGTTATGGTTGCATTGTTTGCATATGTTTGCTTGTTTAATGATTCTATTTGAGGATAGGAGTATTAAATATGCAGAGGCATTTAGTATGAAATGTTTAATAATAATTTTAGTGATTTTTTACAGTAGAAAATGATAAGGTTTTGCATTGGTTTATACTAACCTATCTCACGAGTTCTTATTGAGTTTGGCGTGGATGAAGCTTTTGATAAAAAGAGAAACCATGGTATGAGAGGAATTAAGGAGACATAAAAACTCAAGCTTGGGGATGCCCAAGGCACCCCAAGATAATATTTCAAGAAGTCTCAAGCATCTAAGCTTGGGGATGCCCCGTTAGGCATCCCACCTTTCTTCTTCAACAACTATCGGTTAGTATCGGTTGAGCCTAAGTTTTTGCTTCTTCATATGAGTTGTGCTATCCTTGCAATGTCATTTTATTTTGCTTTGCTTGCTGTTTGAATAAAGTACTTAAGATCTGAAATTCTTTAATGAGAGAGAGTCTTCATATAGCTACATAATTATTTAGCTACTCATTGATCTTCACCTATATCTTTTTGGAGTAGTTTGTCATTTACTCGTGTGCTTCACATATAACCTATGAGTAAATGGTTGAATGAGTTGATTGTCATAAATATGAAATTATATATGTATTGTTTGCTTATCGCATGGGGAGTAATGACTTCACATCTAAGAAGTATAGGTTGTAAATTTATTGAAGGTTAGCAAGCATTGTATTGGTCATTTGAAAAATTCATGAAAGAATATTGAAGGAAGAGAGATTTCACATATAAATATACTATCCTAGACATCTTTTATAATTGTGAGCACTCATTAAGTATGACATGCTAAAGGTTGATGTTGGACAAGGAAGACAACGTAATGGGTTATGTTTTCTCACATCTCAGTTAAAGTATATTGTCATGGATCATTCAAACATGTTGAGCTTGCCTTTCCCCCTCATGCTAGCCAAAATTCCTTGCACCAAGTAGAGATACTACTTGTGCTTCCAAATATCCTTAAACCCAATCTTTGCCATGAGAGTCCACCATACCTACCTATGGATTGAGTAAGATCCTTCAAGTAAGTTGTCATCAGTGCAAGCAATAAAAATTGCTCTCTAAATATGCATGACTTATTAGTGCGGAGAAAATAAGCTTTGTACGATCTTGTTATGGAAGCAATAAAAGCGACGGACTGCATAATAAAGGTCCATATACAATCGGCAATATAAAGTGACGTTCTTTCACATTAAGATTTTGTGTATCCAACCCTAAAAGTGCATGACAACCTCTGCTTCCCTCTGCGAAGGGCCTATCTTTTACCTTATGTCTTTTACTTTATGCAAGAGTCAAGGTGATCTTCACCTTTGCCTTTTTCATTTTATCCTTTGGCAAGCACTTTGTGTTGGGGTGATCCTGATATATATATCCAACTGGATGTAAGTTAGCATGAACTATTATTGTTGACATCACCCAAAGGTGAATACGTTGGGAGGCAACACTATAAGCCCCTATCTTTCTCAGTGTTCGATTAAGACTTCATAACCATAAGTATTGTGTGAGTGTTAGCAATTGTAGAAGACTATATGATAGTTGAGTATGTGAAGTTTGCTATTCCTGAAAATAAGATGAATTGCAATTGTTTGATGACTAAGAATGAAGTTTGCAAGTTTTCAAGAAAGTTTATGGTCTATGCTTTAAATGTGAATAGCTTGTTACTTGATCTTGAGAAGTTTTATGAGATGAAATACTATTACGACATATAATGACGCTAGTAAAGGTGATTGAAATTATCATTGATCAAACTTGTGCAACTTCTAGCATTCACACTTCATAAATTCTTTCTTTTATCATTTACCTACTCGAGGACGAGTAGGAATTAAGCTTGGGGATGCTCATACGTCTCCAACGTATCTATAATTTATGAAGCATTCATGCTATTTTATTATTTGTTTTGAATGATTATGGGCTTTATTATACACTTTCATATTACTTTTGGGACTAACCTATTAACCGGAGGCCCAGCCCATATTGCTGTTTTATTGCCTGTTTCAGTATTTCGAAGAAAAGGAATATCAAACGAAGTCCAAACGGAATGAAACCTTCGGGAGCGTGATTTTTAGGAAGAATATGATCCGGGAGACTTGGAGTTCACGTCAGAAGATCCTCGAGGAGGCCACGAGATAGGGGGGCGCGCCCACCCCCTGGGCGCACCCTACCCTCTCGTGGGCCCCTTGAGGCTCCCCCGACCGACTTCTTTCGCCTATATAAGCCTACGTACCCAAAAAACATCAGAACAGAAGATAGATCGGGAGTTTCGCCGCTGCAAGCCTCTGTAGCCACCAAAAACCTCTCAGGAGCCCGTTCCGGCACCCTGCCGGAGGGGAACCCATCACCGGTGGCCATCTTCATCATCCCAGCGCTCTCCATGACGAGGAGGGAGTAGTTCACCCTCGGGGCTGAGGGTATGTACCAGTAGCTATGTGTTTGATCTCTCTCTCTCTCTCGTGTTCTCTCTATGGCACGATCTTGATGTATCGCGAGCTTTGCTATTATAGTTGGATCTTATGATGTTTCTCCCCCCTCTACTCTCTTGTAATGGATTGAGTTTTCCCTTTGAAGTTATCTTATCGGATTGAGTCTTTAAGGATTTGAGAACACTTGATGTATGTCTTGCCATGATTATTTGTGGTGACAATGGGATATCATGTGCCAGTAGATGTATGTTTAGGTGACCAACTTGCGGGTTCCGCCCATGAACCTATGCATAGGAGTTGGCACACGTTTTCGTCTTGACTCTCCGGTAGAAACTTTGGGGCACTCTTTGAAGTACTTTGTGTTGGTTGAATAGATGAATCTGAGATTGTGTGATGCATATCATATAATCATGCCCACGGATACTTGAGGTGACAATGGAGTATCTAGGTGACATTAGGGTTTTGGTTGATTTGTGTCTTAAGGTGTTATTCTAGTATGAACTCTATGATAGATTGAGCGGAAAGAATAGCTTCATGTTATTTTACTACGAACTCTTGAATAGATAGAACAGAAAGGATAACTTTGAGGTGGTTTCGTACCCTACCATGATCTCTTTGTTCATTCTCTGCTAGTAATGTCTTTGGAGTGACTCTTTGTTGCATGTTGAGGGATTGTTATATGATCTATCTATGTTATTATTGTTGAGAGAACTTGCAGTAGTGAAAGTATAAACCTTAGGCCTTGTTTCCTATCATTGCAATATCGTTTACGCTCACTTTTACCACTTGTTACCTTGCTGTTTTTATAATTTCAGATTACAAAAACCTTTATCTACTATCCATATTGCATTTGTATCACCATCTCTTCGCCGAACTAGTGCACCTATACAATTTACCATTGTATTGGGTGTGTTGGGGACACAAGAGACTCTTTGTTATTTGGTTGCAGGGTTGCTTGAGAGAGACCATCTTCATCCTACGCCTCCTACGGATTGATAAACCTTAGGTCATCCACTTGAGGGAAATTCGCTACTGTCCTACAAACCTGTGCACTTGTAGGCCCAACAACGTCTACAATAAGAAGGTTGTGTAGTAGACATCATCCCCCGATCCTGTTACCATCAGCCTTAGACGCACAGTTCGGGACCCCCTACCCGAGATCTGCCAGTTTTGACACCGGCATTGGTCCTTTCATTGAGAGTTCCACTATGTCGTCACTGTAAGGCTTGATGGCTTCTTCAAACATCTACAACAACGCAATCCAGGGTGAAGTTTTTCTCCCCATACAGATTTTCGTATTCGGCGGCTTCACACTGCGGGCCAACTCACTTGGCCATCTAGAGCAGATCGACAGCTACGCCCTTGGCCATCAGGTCAGGTTTGGAAGCTTGAACTACACCGCCAATCCGCAGAGACTTGATCTTCAACGGATTCGAGCCCATGACAGTCGCGCCGTGCCGCCACGATGAATATGACCTAAATCTGTCATCAGACTGCGTGCAGGAGATAGCGCCCGTAATCTCTCTGGCCCTAGATCCAGAGCAGAGCACGCCATCCAAGGACGAGAAGCTCAACCTTGTCATGGAGGCTGCAGACTCAGCAGCGTTAGAGCCAAACACAGATCTGACCTCCAACGAGGCCTGTGTTACCGGAACCTCGGACTCGTCTCCGGCCATAGGCTCCGAACCGTGTGTATCTGCACCCATCGAATCTGACCGGGCGCCGATCTTAGAGTTCAGCTCCGTGGACATCTTCCAACACTCACCCTTAGGCGATGTGTTAAACTCATTGAAGTCCCTCTCCTTGTCAGTGAAGGAAATATGCCCTAGAGGCAATAATAAAGTTATTATTTATTTCCTTATATCATGATAAATGTTTATTATTCATGCTAGAATTGTATTAACTGGAAACATAATACATGTGTGAATACATAGACAAACAGAGTGTCACTAGTATGCCTCTACTTGACTAGCTCGTGAATTAAAGATGTTTAAGTTTCCTAACGATAGACATGAGTTGTCATTTGATTAACGGGATCACATCATTAGGAGAATGATGTGATTGACTTGACCCATTCCGTTAGCTTAGCACGTGATCGTTTAGTATGTTGCTATTGCTTTCTTCATGACTTATACATGTTCATATGACTATGAGATTATGTAACTCCCGTTTACCAGAGGAACACTTTGTGTGCTACCAAATGTCACAATGTAACTGGGTGATTATAAAGGTGCTCTACAGGTGTCTCCGAAGGTACTTGTTGAGTTGACGTATTTCGAGATTAGGATTTGTCACTCTGATTGCCGGAGAGGTATCTCTGGGCCCTCTCGGTAATGCACATCACTATAAGCCTTGCAAGCAATGTTGCTAATGAGTTAGTTACGGGATGATGCATTACGTAACGAGCAAAGAGACTTGCCGGTAACGAGATTGAACTAGGTATTGAGATACCGACGATCGAATCTCGGGCAAGTAACATACTAATGACAAAGGGAACAACGTATGTTGTTATGCGGTTTGACCGATAAAGATCTTCGTAGAATATTTAGGAGCCAATATGAGCATCCAGGTTCCGCTACTGGTTATTGACAGGAGACGTGTCTCGGTCATGTCTATATAGTTCTCGAACCCGTAGGGTCCGCATGCTTAAAGTTAGATGACGATTATATTATGAGTTTATGTGCTTTGATGTACCGAAGGTAGCTTGAAGTCCCGGATGTGATCACGGACATGACGAGGAGTCTCGAAATGGTTGAGACATGAAGATTGATATATTTGACGACTACATTCGGACACTGAAATGGTTCCGGGGGTTATCGGATATATATCGGAGTACCGGGGGGTTACCGGACCCCCCCGGAGGTTAATGGGCCTCATGGGCCCAAGTGGTGGAAGAGGAGAGGCGGCCAAGGGGGAGCCACGCGCCCCTCCCCCCCAAGTCCGAATTGGACAAGGAGGGGGAGGCGGCGCCCCCCCCCTTTCCTTTCCCCCTCTCTCTCCTTCCCTCTCCTCTCATACTCCAACAAGGAAGGGGGGGGGAGTCCTACTCCCGGTGGGAGTAGGACTCCTCATGGGGCGCGCCAAGGGTGGCCGGCCCCGTCCCCCTCCTCCACTCCTTTATATACGGGGAGGGAGGCACCCCCTAGAGATACGACAATTGATCATTGAGATCTCTTAGCCGTGTGCGGTGCCCCCTCCACCATAGTCCACCTCGATAATATCATAGCGGTGGTTAGGCGAAGTCCTACGTCGGTAGAACATCATCATCGCCACCACACCGTCGTGCTGACGGAACTCTCCCTCAAAGCTCGGCTGGATCGGAGTTCGAGGGACGTCATGGAGCTGAATGTGTGCTGAACTCGGAGGTGCCATGCGTTCGGTACTTGATCGGTCGGATCGTGAAGACGTACGACTACATCAACTGCGTTGTGCTAACGCTTCTGCTTTCGGTCTACAAGGGTATGTGGACACACTCTCCCCTCTCATTGCTATGCATCACCATGATCTTGCGTGTGCATAGGAATTTTTTTGAAATTACTACGTTCCCCAACAGTGGCATCCGAGCCTAGTTTTATGCGTTGATGTTATATGCACGAGTAGAACACAAGTGAGTTGTGGGCGATACAAGTCATACTGCTTACGAGCATGTCATACTTTGTTCAGCGGTATTGTTGGATGAAGCGGCCCGGACCGACATTACGCGTACGCTTACGCGAGACTGTTTCTACCAACGTGCTTTGCACACAGGTGGCTGGCGGGTGTCAGTTTCTCCAACTTTAGTTGAACCGGGTGTGGCTACGCCCGGTCCTTGAGAAGGTTAAAACAACATTAACTTGACGAACTATCGTTGTGGTTTTGATGCGTAGGTAAGAACGGTTCTTGCTAAGCCCGTAGCAGCCACGTAAAATTTGCAACAACAAAGTAGAGGACGTCTAACTTGTTTTTGCAGGGCATGTTGTGATGTGATATGGTCAAGACGTGATGCTATATTTTATCGTATGAGATGATCATGTTTTGTAACCGAGTTATCGGCAACTGGCAGGAGCCATATGGTTGTCGCTTTATTGTATGCAATGCAATCGCCCTGTAATTGCTTTACTTTATCACTAAGCGGTAGCGGTAGTCGTAGAAGCAATAGTTGGCGAGACGACAACGATGCTACGATGGAGATCAAGGTGTCGCACCAGTGACGATGGTGATCATGATGGTGCTTCGGAGATGGAGATCACAAACACAAGATGATGATGGCCATATCATATCACTTATATTGATTGCATGTGATGTTTATCTTTTATGCATCTTATCTTGCTTTGATTGACGGTAGCATTATAAGATGATCTCTCACTAAATTTCAAGATAAAAGTGTTCTCCCTAAGTATGCACTGTTGCCAAAGTTCGTCATGCCCAGACACCACGTGATGATCGGGTGTGATAAGCTCTACGTCCATCTACAACGGGTGCAAGCCAATTTTGCACACACAGAATACTCAGGTTAAACTTGACGAGCCTAGCATATGCAGATATGGCCTCGGAACACTAAGACCAAAAGGTCGAGCGTGAATCATATACTCCCTCCGTTCTGAAATATAAGTCTTTTTAGATATTCCAACAAGTGACTACATACCAAGCAAAATGAGAGAATCTACACTCTAAAATATGTCTATGTACATCCGTATGTTGTAGTCCATTTGAAATATCTAAAAAGACTTACATTTAGGAACGGAGGGAGTAATAGATATGATCAACATAGTGATGTTCACCATTGAAAACTACTCCATTTCGCGTGATGATCGATTATGGTTTAGTTGATTTGGATCACGTGATCACTTAGATGATTAGAGGGATGTCTATCTAAGTGGGAGTTCTTAAGTAATATGATTAATTGAACTTAAATTTATCATGAACTTAGTACCTGATAGTATTTTGCTTGTCCATGTTTGTTGTAGATAGATGGCACGTGTTGTTGTTCCGTTAACTTTTAATGCGTTCCTTGAGAAAGCAAAGTTGAAAGATGATGGTAGCAATTACACGGACTGGGTCCGTAACTTGAGGATTATCCTCATTGCTGCATAAAAGAATTACATCCTGGAAGCACCGCTGGGTGCCAGGCCTGCTGTAGATGCAACTAACGACGTTAAGAACATCTGGCAGAGCAAAGTTGATGACTACTCGATAGTTCAATGTGCCATGATTTACGGCTTAGAACCGGGACTTCAACGACGTTTTGGACGTCATGGAGCATATGAGATGTTCCAGGAGTTGAAGTTAATATTTCAAGCAAATGCCCGGATTGAGAGATATGAAGTCTCCAATAAGTTCTATAGCTGCAAGATGGAGGAGAATGGTTGTGTCAGTGAACATATACTCAAAATGTCTGGGTATTGCAATCACTTGATTCAACTGGGAGTTAATCTTCCGGATGTTAGTGTCATCGACAGAATTCTTCAATCACTGCCACCAAGCTACAAGAGCTTCGTGATGAAATATAATATGCAAGGGATGAACAAGACAATTCCCAAGCTCTTCGCAATGCTAAAGGCTACGGAGGTAGAAATCAAGAAGGAGCATCAAGTGTTGATTGTCAATAAGACCACCAGTTTCAAGAAAAAGGGCAAAGGGAAGAAGAAGGGGAACTTCAAGAAGAACGTCAAACAAGTTACTGCTCAAGAGAAGAAACCCAAGTCTTGACCTAAGCCTAAGACTGAGTGCTTCTACTGCAAGTAGACTGGACACTAGAAGCGGAACTGCCCCAAGTATTTGGAGGATAAGAAGGATGGCAAGGTGAACAAAGGTATATGTGATATACATGTTATTGATGTGTACCTAACTAGAGCTCGGAGTAGCACCTGGGTATTTGATACTGGTTCTGTTGCTAATATTTGCAACTCGAAACAGGGACTACGGAATAAGCGAGCAGTGGCCAAGGACGAGGTGACGATGCGCGTGGGAAAAGGTTCCAAAGTCGATGTGATCGTGGTCGGCACGCTACCTCTACATCTACCTTCGGGATTAGTTTTAGACCTGAATAATTGTTATTTGGTGCCAGCGTTGAGCATGAACATTATATCTGGATCTTGTTTGATGCGAGACGGTTATTCATTTAAATCAGAGAATAATGGTTGTTCTATTTATATGAGTAATATCTTTTATGGTCATGCACCCTTGAAGAGTGGTCTATTTTTATTAAATCTCGATAGTAGTGATACACATATTCATAGTGTTGAAACCAAAAGATGCAGAGTTAATAATGATAGTGCAACTTATTTGTGGCACTGCCGTTTGGGTCATATCGGTGTAAAGCGCATGAAGAAACTCCATACTGATGGACTTTTGGAATCACTTGATTATGAATCACTTGGTACTTGCGAACCGTGCCTTATGGGCAAGATGACTAAAACGCCGTTCTCCGGAACTATGGAGCGAGCAACTGATTTGTTGGAAATCATACATACTAATGTTTGTGGCCCAATGAATGTTGAGGCTCGCGGCGGGTATCGTTATTTTCTCACCTTCACAGATGATTTGAGCAGATATGAGTATATCTACTTGATGAAACACAAGTCTGAAACATTTAAAAAGTTCAAAGAATTTCAGAGTGAAGTGGAAAATCATCGTAACAAGAAAATAAAGTTTCTACGATCTGATCGTGGAGGAGAGTATTTGAGTTATGAGTTTGGCCTACACTTGAAACAATGCGGAATAGTTTCGCAACTCACGCCACCCGGAACACCACAGCTTAATGGTGTGTCCAAATGTCGTAATCGTACTTTACTAGATATGGTGCGATCTATGATGTCTCTTACTAATTTGCTGCTATCATTTTGGGGTTATGCTTTAGAGACGGTTGCATTCACGTTAAATAGGGCACCATCAAAATCCGTTGAGACGACGCCTTATGAACTGTGGTTTGGCAAGAAACCAAAGTTGTCGTTTCTTAAAGTTTGGGGCTGCGATGCTTATGTGAAAAAGCTTCAACCTGATAAGCTCGAACCCAAATCGGAGAAATGTGTCTTCATAGGATACCCAAAGGAAACTGTTGGGTACACCTTCTATCACAGATCCGAAGGCAAGACATTTGTTGCCAAGAATGGATCCTTTCTAGAGAAGGAGTTTCTCTCGAAAGAAGTGAGTGGGAGGAAAGTAGAACTTGATGAGGTAACTGTACCTGCTCCCTTATTGGAAAATAGTTCATCACAGAAACCGGTTCCTGTGGCGACTACACCAATTAGTGAGGAAGTTAATGATATTGATCATGAATATTCAGATCAAGTTACTACCAAACCTCATAGGTCAAGCAGAGTAAGATCCGCACCGGCGTGGTACGGTAATCCTATTCTGGAGGTCATGTTACTTGACCATGGCGAACCTACGAACTATGAGGAAGCAATGATGAGCCCAGATTCCGCAAAATGGCTTGAGGCCATGAAATCTGAGATGGGATCCATGTATGAGAACAAAGTATGGACTTTGGTTGACTTGCCCGATGATCAGCAAGCCATCGAGAATAAATGGACCTTCAAGAAGAAGACTGACGCTGATGGTAATGTTACTGTCTACAAAGCTCGACTTGTTGCGAAGGTTTTCCACAAGTTCAAGGGGTTGACTACGATGAGACTTTCTCACCCGTAGCGATGCTTAAGTCTGTCCGAATCATGTTAGCAATTGCCGCATTTTATGATTCTGAAATTTGGCAAATGGATGTCAAAACTGCATTCCTTAATGGATTTCTAGAAGAAGAGTTGTATATGATGCAACCAGAAGGTTTTGTCGATCCAAAGGATGCTAACAAAGTGTGCAAGCTCGAGCGATCCATTTATGGACTGGTGCAAGCCTCTCGGAGTTGGAATAAACGCTTTGATAGTGTGATCAAAGCATATGGTTTTATACAGACTTTTGGAGAAGCCTGTATTTACAAGAAAGTGAGTGGGAACTCTGTTGGATTTCTAATATTATATGTGGACGACATATTATTGATTGGAAATGATATAGAATTTCTGGATAGCATAAAAGGATACTTGAATAAAAGTTTTTCAATGAAAGACCTTGGTGAAGCTGCTTATATATTAGGCATCAAGATCTATAGAGATAGATCAAGACGCTTAATTGGGCTTTCACAAAGTACATACCTTGATAAAGTTTTGAAAAGGTTCAAAATGGATCAAGCAAAGAAAGGGTTCTTGCCTGTAATACAAGGTGTGAAATTGAGTCAGACTCAATGCCCGACCACTGCAGAAGATAGAGAGAAAATGAAAGAAGTTCCCTATGCTTCAGCCATAGGCTCTATCATGTATGCAATGTTGTGTACCAGACCTGATGTGTGCCTTGCTATTAGTTTAGCAGGGAGGTACCAAAGTAATCCAGGAGTGGATCACTGGACAACGGTCAAGAACATCCTGAAATACCTGAAAAGGACTAAGGATATGTTTCTCATTTATGGAGGTGACAAAGAGCTAGTCGTAAATGGTTACGTCGATGCAAGCTTTGACACTAATTCGGACGATTCTAAATCGCAAACCGGATACATGTTTACATTGAACGGTGGAGCTGTCAGTTGGCGCAGTTCTAAACAAAGCGTTGTGGCGGGGTCTACATGTGAAGCGGAGTACATAGCTGCTTCGGAAGCAGCAAATGAAGGAGTCTGGATGAAGGAGTTCATATCCAATCTAGGTGTCATACCTAGTGCATCGGGTCCAATGAAAATCTTTTGTGACAATACTGGTGCAATTGCCTTGGGCAAAGGAATCCAGGTTTCACAAGAGAACCAAGCACATCAAGAGACGCTTCAATTCCATCCGGGACCAAGTCCAGGTGGGAGACATAGAGATTTGCAAGATACGTACAGAACTGAATGTTGCAGACCCTTTGACTAAGCCTCTTCCACGAGCAAAACATGATCAGCACCAAGGCTCCATGGGTGTTAGAATCATTACTGTGTAATCTAGATTATTGACTCTAGTGCAAGTGGGAGACTGAGGGAAATATACCCTAGAGGCAATAATAAATTTATTATTTATTTCCCTATATCATGATAAATATTTATTATTCATGCTATAATTGTATTAACCGGAAACATAATGCATGTGTGAATACATAGACAAACAGAGTGTCACTAGTATGCCTCTACTTGACTAGCTCGTGAATCAAAGATGGTTAAGTTTCCTAACCATAGACATGAGTTGTCATTTGATTAACGGGTTCACATCATTAGGAGAATGATGTGATTGACTTGACCCATTCCGTTAGCTTAGCACTTGATCATTTAGTATGTTGCTATTGCTTTCTTCATGACTTATACATGTTCCTATGACTATGAGATTATGTAACTCCCGTTTATCGGAGGAACACTTTGTGTGCTACCAAACGTCACGACGTAACTGGGTGATTATAAAGGTGCTCTACAGGTGTCTCCGAAGGTACTTGTTGAGTTGACGTATTTCGAGATTAGGATTTGTCACTCCGATTGTCGGAGAGGTATCTCTGGGCCCTCTCGGTAATGCACATCACTATAAGCCTTGCAAGCAATGGAGCTAATGAGTTAGTTATGGGATGACGCATTACATAACGAGTAAAGAGACTTGCCGGTAACGAGATTGAACTAGGTATTGAGATACCGACGATCGAATCTCGGGCAAGTAACATACCGATGACAAAGGGAACAACGTATGTTGTTATGCGGTTTGACCGATAAAGATCTTCATAGAATATGTAGGAGCCAATATGAGCCTCCAGGTTCCTCTATTGGTTATTGACCGGAGATGTGTCTCGGTCATGTCTACATAGTTCTCGAACCCATAGGGTCCGCACGCTTAAAGTTAGATGACGATTATATTATGGGTTTATGTGTTTTGATGTACTGAAGGTAGTTCAGAGTCCCGGATGTGATCACGGACATGACGAGGAGTCTCGAAATGGTTGAGACATGAAGATTGATATATTGGACGACTATATTCGGACACCAGAATGGTTCCGGGGGTTATCAAATATATACCGGAGTACCGGGGGGTTGCCGGACCCCCCCCGGAGGTTAATGGGCCTCATGGGACCAAGTGGTGGAAGAGGAGAGGCGGCCAAGGGGGAGCCGCGTGCCCCTCCCCCCTCCCAAGTACGAATTGGACAAGGAGGGGGAGGCGGCGCCCCCCCTTTCCTTCCCCCCTCTCTCCTTCCCTCTCCTCTCCTACTCCAACAAGGAAGGGGGGAGTCCTACTCCCGGTGGGAGTAGGACTCCTCATGGGGCGCGGCAAGGGTGGCCGGCCCCCTCCCCCTCCTCCACTCCTTTATATACGGGGAGGGATGCACCCCCTAGAGATACGACAATTGATCCTTGAGATCTCTTAGCCGTGTGCGGTGCCCCCCTCCACCATAGTCCACCTCGATAATATCATAGCAGTGCTTAGGCGAAGCCCTGCGTCGGTAGAACATCATCATCATCACCACACCGTCGTGCTGACGGAACTCTCCCTCAAAGCTCGGCTGGACCGGAGTTCGAGGGACGTCATCGAGCTGAGCGTGTGCTGAACTCGGAGGTGCCGTGCGTTCGGTACTTGATCGGTCGGATCGTGAAGACGTACGACTACATCAACCGCGTTGTGATAATGCTTCCGCTTTCGGTCTACGAGGGTACGTGGACACACTCTCCCCTCTCTTTGCTATGCATCACCATGATCTTGCATGTGCGTAGGAATGTTTTTTGAAATTACTACGTTCCCCAACAGTCAGGAGATTCTTGGCCGAACTATGTCCGGCTTGAATGGGAAGCGGACGACGAAGAACTTCGTTACCCACCCACCACCCACTTGATGGCCACTGTCGACGATCTGACCGACATGCTTGATTTCGACTCTGAAGACATCGATGGTATGGATGATAGTGCCGGAGAAGAATAGGAACCACTGCCCATAGGGCGCTGGACAACCACCTCCTCATACGACATATACATGGTGGATACACCGAAAGAAGGCAATGGCGATTACAAAAAGGACCCAGTTGAGGATAAAACTCTTGGAAAGGAGCCAAAGCGCCGACATCAGCGGCGCCGCTCAAAACCACGCCATGGTAAAAATAGCGATACCGGCACAAGAGGGAATAACACCCCGGACGACGCCGAAGACAATGAGGAAACCGCGGACCCAGCAATGGAGCAAGATGAGCAAGGTGATGGCAAACACAGTCCGGGGCCCTTGTCCGATCACAGTGATGCCGAAGACTCCAATTATCAACCTGTCTCCAAAGAGGAGAACAGTCTGGCTGATGATGCATTCATCGTCCCGGAAAAACAATTGGAACAAGAACACCTCCACCAGAGACTTATCGCCACCACGAGGAGCTTGAAGAAGCAGAAGCAACAGCTTAAAGCCGCACAGGATACACTCAATGATAAATGGAACAAAGTGCTTGACACTGGTGAAAAATACGACGACAATCACCAAACAAAGAGCTACCCCAAACGCAAATTGCTGCCCGAATTCGACGATGATGCTATTGCGCCCATACCGCCGAATAACAATACGGCCCATCTACCAGGCCGACCACCTCATGGTCGAGACAGAGCGGCGAACAACGCCACATAGAAAAATGCACCCCCTCCCCATAAAGGAAAGGAGGTCGCAACCCAGAACCAGAAACACGATTCGCGTGAAGACCTGGACAAAAGGGCCGGCATTTATGGATCCAGGGAACATGTTCCTGCACAGGATCAGGGCCATCAAACCAAATATGCCGGTCACTTACCAGTTTGGAACCAACCCCGGACACTAGAACCGTCGGACCCACGCTGCAACGCAGCCAAATACAGGGGTACCACATGCCCCTCTGTGCTTCACCGATGAGGTGCTGGATCATGAATTTCCAGAAGGGTTTAAACCCTTGATTATCGAGGCATATGACAGAACGACAGACCCTGTGGTCTGGATAGAAGACTTTATTCTTCACATCCACATGACTCGCGGAGACAATCTCCACGCCATCAAATACCTGCCCCTCAAGCTAAAAGGACCAGCTCACTGGCTGAAAAGCCTCCCCAAAAATTCCATCGGAAGCTGGGAAGAACTTGAGGATGCTTTCAGGGCAAATTTCCAAGGGACCTATGTCCGACCTCCTGATGCAGACGATCTAAGTCACATAACCCAACAACCTAAAGAGTTAGCCCGTAAGCTTTGGAACCAATTTCTCACTAAGAAGAACCAAATCGTCGACTGTCCGGACGCCGAAGCCTTAGCATCTTTCAAACATAGTGTCATGGATGAATGGCTAGCCAGACACCTAGGCCAGGAAAAGCCAAAGACAATCGCAGCCTTAACTACACTCATGACCCGCTTTTGCGCGGGAGAGGACAGCTGGTTGGCCCGTAGCAGCACCAGCGATCCTGGCACATTCGAAGCCAGGGATGGCAATGGAAAGCCATGACGCAATAAAAACAGATGTCGAAACAATGAAGAAAGCCCAGACAATAGAGCATTAAACGCCGGATTCAGGGGCTCTAGACCCGGTCAATGGAAAAAGTCACTTAAAGGTAGCAGAGATGGTCCATCTAGCCTAGATAAACTTCTTGAAAGCTCCTACCAGATTCATGGCACCCCCGACAAACCAGCCAATCATACGAACAAAGAATTTTGGGTCTTCAAGCAGGCCGGCAAGCTCAATGCCGAACACAAAGGGAAGGGACCGCAAAGCGAAGACGAGGACGAATCCCGCCAGCCAAATATGGGGGGACAGAAGAAATTTCCACCGAAGGTCAAAACAGTGAACATGATTTATGTCACTCATATCCCAAAGGGGGAGCGCAAACGCGCACTCCGAGACGTGTATGCTATAGAGCCTGTCGCCCCCAAATTCAACCCATGGTCGTCCTGTCCAATCATGTTCGATCGCAGGGATCATCCGACTAGTACCCATCACGGGGGCTCGGCTGCCTTAATGCTCGACCCAATAATTGACGGATACCACTTCACCCGAGTCCTCATGGACGACGGCAGTAGTCTCAATCTGATATATCAGGACACTGTCCGTAAGATGGGGATAGACCCGTCAAGAATCAAGCAAAGCAGCACTACCTTTCAAGGAGTAATACCAGGCGTAGAGGCCCATTGCACGGGCACTCTAACATTGGATGCCGTCTTCGGCTGTCCCGATAACTTTCGAAGCGAAGAGCTAATCTTCAACATTGCTCCGTTCCAAAGTGGCTATCATGCACTACTCGGATGAACGGCCTTCGCCCGTTTCAATGCAGTCCTGCAATACACTTATCTTAAACTCAAGATTCCTGGACCGCGTGGCGTTATCACGGTGAGCGGAAATACAGAGCGTTCTCTTCGTACAGAAGAATACACGACGGCTCTAGTAGCCGAAGCACGAAGCGACCCTTTCAAGCCGAGCAACTCATCGGTCCTCAAGACCGTGGACACAACCAAACGTGTTCGGTGCATGCCTACGTGTAACAGCTCAGATAAACCTGAGCTTGTTTAGCAGCACCGCTTCCATAGATCGCCCCATAAGAAGACTGTATATGTTTTCCCTATACATAAATATACACTCACAATTCCTTGGGTGGTGCTGGGGGCACCCTGCATGTTAGAAGTCTATAGTCTGGCTTGACCCTAGTCAGACTCAATAAGCTACAGTTCACGGTTCATCAAAACCAACAAACTATACTCACGGCCATACCAGATTCTTTCACCTGGTTCTTTCTTTTTTACAGACAGGCCATCATGATATACCCTTTAAGGACACTGCACAACAGAGACGAAGGCACAGACGTGTAGCAGGGACCCGTTTCAAGGTTTCTGTTTAGATTAAGACCCTGTGTAAACCTTTTTTATTATCTCTTGTTGTTTCATACCCTCCTAGCATATAAAATGCCCAGGATATCGGCAATATTTGCGAACTTACTATTCGCCGTAATAAACTGGATGTTCTAGAAGCAGCCAACATCGTGCTTTGAGAACTATGCTCTCACCACAGGCGCTCTCTCCTCACGCCGGGTCGTAGCACGTGCCTTGAATTCAGGGTTCATTACCGGGGGCTGTATCCAGCCCGGTATATATTGAAAAGTCCGGATACCTTCGGGAGTGTTCGGTGTCGCGAGTTTCGGACTTATATGCATCAGCTCTGAATCATGTCTTTGGTCAATAGTTGGGTTTGCCTGACTCCTGTGCTTGCTACCTTATATCGGCTAAGGTGGTAAAGGGAGAACTACTGCGATTATGCCCTGGTTCATCTGGACAACCACCTTAGTAGAGAAAGCCGAAAACTGACTGTCATGAAGCGAGAGCTGGTCAACCACTCGATGACTCAGCGGAATCTTCGCGATTCCTCCGCATTAAAGAAGGACCGGTTTCCCGGTCACGTATGTAAACACATCGTATTCGGATAAACACAGACATACCAGGGGCTATATAGTAGCCCAACCGTCAAACTCCTATGGCTAAGTGAAAGTGTTAAAGCTCTATAGTTGGATTGCCTAGTTCGCCGCACTAACACCTCCTTAACGGACCAAGACATTGGGTCAACTGTGATCAAGTGCTTTTCCAAACACCCCCACGTTATACGCGAGGGGGCTGAAGCCGAGGACTGCAAACTTTCAGGTTATATACATATATACATAAATGGTCGCACAAGAGGCACTAAAATAGTTTACGTTCAAAAGTATAAACACAGCCTTCATTATCATAAGCATTGTTTTTGCAATTCGGATACATGTTACTCAAACATAATATTTTTCGAGCACTGACCCTCTATCAAGCGGGCACCCTCTAAGACTTCTTCAAAGTAGTGATCTGGTGTGTCTTGACCCTCGGGTGGACCCCCTGTTGCAATATCAGTGGCCTTCATCTTCGCCCAATATGTCTTCACACGGGCAAGGGCCATCCGTGCACCTTCTATGCACGTTGACCGCTTGAAATCATTGATATGCGACACTGCATGAATAAGTCATTCCACTAAACCGAAATAACTATTCGTAGTTGGTCCCTCAGGCCACAGCCGGTCCACGACAGCCTTCATGGCAAGTCCGGATATCCTGTGGAGCTCGGCCCATTCGGCCATCTGCTCATTCAACAGCAGCGGACGCTTTGGCATGCTAAACTGCGACCAAAAAAGACGTTCCGCTTCATGGCCTCCTTGGGCCTGGAAGAACTGCATCGCATCAGAAGCACTCTTCGACAAGTCCAAATATGCATCCGGAGAACTCCACATTTGATCAAGCGGGGCATACTTCAGATCGCCGAACTTAGTTCATAATAAAAAGGGCTTCCCAGCCGCGATCTCCCTGGCTTGCCGGATCTCCTCCCGTGCCGCTCTGGCCTCTGATCGGGTCTCCTTTGCCGCTTGTAAGGCCTTCTCAAGGTCAGCCATTTTTTCTTTGGTCTCTTTCTCGAGAAGTGAATATTGGCTAGCGGCATCCCTTAGCTCACGCGCCATGTTGGATATTCTCTCCTCACTCAAGCGATGAGAAGCATGTTCGGCTTTTAATTCACCAACTGCCTTCTCAGCAGTCGCGTTGCTTATCCTGGCTTGCTCCTTGTCCCGGGCAAGCTCAGCCCAAAGGGTCTCCACGGCAGCAGCACCATCTGCAGTCAAGCATATTATAAATTCCAGCATCGTGCTCCTATTTATACTCACTGACCGCCCAAAATACATACCTTGCGCCTCGTCAAGCCGCTTGTTCACGAGCGTGGTGTCATCATCTGGTACATCAAGTTGCCGCTTCAGTTCGGCATATTCGGCAGCCCGGGCAGTGGCCGAGGCTACAGCCGCCTGTGTACAAATTAGCAAAATTATTACCTGAGCTTATTTATATTTTGATCCTCTGATCGCCCCGTTCGGAGGGCAACCAGAGTCTCAGGGGCTACTATCTATACGCAGTACACATTGCGTACCTCAAAGCCTCTTAGCAAGCGCGTAAAGGCTTCATTCAATCCACTTTTGCGGACGAAATTCTCTCAATCACCATACCCATTAAGGTACGATGTTCCTCCGAGATAGGCGCTTGCCGCAGAAGACCCGTCCATGAGTCCGGCTGTATATCGGACAGTCCCGGGCTTTTGTTGTTGGTCTCTCTAGGAGCTGAACCCCCCGTACCTCGGGCGGCCGAAGAGTCATGTTGTGGCCTTACCCTCCTTCGCAGATTGAGAGAGATCCTCCGGGACGACACCTCGGGGTCGTCCGCCTTATGGGGCGGGGAAGTATGAGGCGGCGTTTCGCTCTCCATCATCTTCGGAAGAAGATCCCCTGAGGACGAAGATTGTTGAGGGAGGCTATAGGCCGAACTGTAAAACATACGTTTCAGATAATACCCTCACAAACAAGAAAAGAACGGGGTATACTTATTAAAGCACCTTTGTTCACTTATGGTTTGGCTAAAGGCTGGTCCCCTCGTGGGCACTGTGCGGCAATATCACCTCCCGAATCCATGCCCCCTGATAGGGATTTCTTCCCTCGCTTGGAGGCCTCTGCCTTCAGGTCTTCAGGGGCGGCTCTCTTCTTCCCGTGGGGGGAGGAAATGTCATATTCTCCTCCCCGTTCATCCTCCGACACGGGAGTTCCGATTTCCCTGGATATGGTGCATGACGCGCCTCCGGTATGAAGGCCACTTTGGGCCTCTCCACTCCTCTCCTTTTCTTCCCTCAATGGCACTTGATAGGGTGCCGGAGCTAGCATCCTGGTTAACACTGGGTCCGCTGAGTTTTCGGGAAGAGGGGCCGAACATCTGATCTTGTCCGCCTTCTTTACCCAGCCCTGGCAGAGTATGGTTTTCTCAGTTTTCTTATGAGAAACTTAAACTAAAAACGTGTTTGGAAATTGAGTACTTACCAGGGAATCCGGATGGTTGCAGTCGAGGCATGTGTCCTCTGTGGTGTCTGAACACCTGTTTCGTGACCCGAGGAATAATTGATACATCCCTTCAAGCGTTGTGCCGAAGAAGCGTTGAATGGTTCGCGGTCCTTCCGGATTGAACTCCCACATACCGAGAGGTCGGCGCTGGCATGGCAAGACCCGACGGGAACTTGGATTACCTTGATGAGGTTGATGTCCTTCTTAATAAGGTCTCGAATGCGTCTTTGCAGTATTTGAACTTCATCTAGCGATCCCCAATCTAGCCCCTTGTTGATCCACGATGTAAGCTGAGGCGAAGGGCCGGATTGGAAGGCGGGTGAAGCCACCCACCTGGTACCATGGGGATCCGTGATGTAAAACCACTCTCGTTGCCATAGGCCGAAAGTTGCGGTGAAGGAACCCTTTGGCCAGACGACGTCGGCCGATTTGCTTATCAAAGCACCTCCGCACTTTGCCTGTCTCTCGTCTATTATCTTCGGCCTTGCATCGAAGGTCTTGAGACATAAGATGAAGTGTGGAGAAATACGGAGGAAAGCCTCACATACGATAATGAATGATGAGATGTGAATGAGGGAGTCCGGAGCTAGATCATGGAAATCTAGTCCGTAGTAAAACAGGAGCCCTCGAACGAAGGGATGAAGGGAGAAACCTAGCCCTGGAAGAAGTGAGGGATGAATACGACCCTCTCATTAGGTCTAGGAGTAGGGGTAACCTGCCCTTGTGCAGGAAGCCTGTGAAGGATCTCCGCGGTCAAATACCTCGCCTCCCTAAGCTTCATGATATCCTCCTCGGTGACAGAAGAAGCCGTCCACCGGCCTTGAGAGCGGGATACGGACATGGCCCGAGGTTCGAAGCAACTAGATAAACCTTGGGTGTTGGAACTCGAGGTGGGAAGAGGAGGGAGTAGCGTAAAGGGAAAGGCGGGTCTCGGCCTCCTTATAAAGATGACGAATATCAAACGGCCCCTACGTGGCCTTAAAACATGCCTATTCCCAAGGAATCATACCAATGGGACGGTTGGGTTACCCACGCCCGTGTTGATGAGAATCGCACAATAAGGGGACACGATCTCCGTTTCGACAAGACGTGCCAATAAAACCGCCTCGTGCAGTGTGGAACAGCGGGTTGGAAAAATGATTCAAAATAATGGCCGGATGATGACGTAATGTCATGTTGCAAAAACTGCCAGTGGATTGTATTCGTGAAAATATTATACTCTCCACGGTGGTATATGGAATTTGTTTTGCAGAGCCGGACACGATTCTTATGTTAAAGATCTACTTTGGAGTATTCGGATAAGGAACCCGCCTTGCAATGCCGAAGACAATCTGCGCGCCGGACTCATCGTCATTGAAGCCTGGTTTAGGGGCTACTGAGGGAGTCCCGGATTAAGGGGTCCTTAGATAGCTGGACTATATGCATATGCCGGACTATTGGACTATGAAGATACAAGATAGAAGACTTTGTCCCGTGTCCGGATGGGACTCTCCTTTGCGTGGAAGGCAAGCTTGGCGGTTTGGATATGAAGATTCCTTTCTCTGTAACCGACTCTGTATAACCCTAGCCCCCTCCGGTGTCTATATAAACCGGAGGGTTTAGTCCGTAGGACAAGAACAATCATAATCATAGGCTAGCTTCTAGGGTTGAGCCTCTACGATCTCATGGTAGATCAACTCTTGTAATACTCATATCATCATGTTCAATCAAGAAGGAAGTAGGGTATTACCTCCATCAAGAGGGCCCAAACCTGGGTAAACATTGTGTCCCCCACCTCCTGTTACCATCAGCCTTAGACGCACAGTTTGGGACCCCCTACCCGAGATCCGCTAGTTTTGACACCGACAACTACCGCAAGGCTGGACTAGTCTAGGTCGAGAAGGCACGGACATATAAAAATACATCCGTGACTACTTCCGCTGAGTTTTGATCTATGCAAAAATCCAACACGGTACTACTGAGGGAGTCCTGGATTAGGGGGTATCTGGACAGCCGGACTATATACTTTGGCCGGACTGTTCGACTATGAAGATACAAGATTCAAGACTTTGTCCCGTGTCCGAATGGGACTCTCCTTTGCGTGGAAGGCAAGCTTGGCGATTCGGATGTTAGATCTCCTTCTTTGTAACCGACTCTGTGTAACCCTAGCCCCCTCCGGTGTCTATATAAACTGGAGGGTTTAGTCCGTAGGGAGAGGACAATCATAATCATAATTATAGGCTAGCTCCAAGGGTTTAGCCTCTACGATCTCGTGGTAGGTCAACTCTTGTAATACTCATATCATCAAGATCAATCAAGCAGGAAGTAGGGTATTACCTCCATCGAGAGGGCCCGAACCTGGGTAAAACATCGTGTCCCCTGCCTCCTATTACCATTAGCCTTAGACGCACAGTGCGGGACCCCCTACCCGAGATCCGCTGGTTTTGACACCGACATTGGTGCTTTCATTGAGAGTTCCACTGTGTCGTCACCGCAAGGCTTGATGGCTCCTTCAATCATCAACAACACGGCCCAGGGTGAGACGTTTCTCCCCGGACAGGTCTTCGTGTTCGGCGGCTTCGTACTGCAGGCCAACTCACTTGGCCACCTGGAGCAGATCAACAGCTACGCCCATGGCCATCAGGTCAGGTTTGGAAACTTGAATTACACCGCCGACATCCGCGGAGACTTGATCTTCGATGAATTCGGGCCTTCGTCAGGAGCGTCGAACGGTCACGACGGGCATGACTTGGTTCTGCCGTCGGACTGTATTCGGGATATCGCACCTGCAGCAGCCCGGACCTAAATCCGGGGCAGAGCGCGTCGTCTGAGGACGGGTGGATGGACCCTGCCACAGAGGCCGCATACTCATCGGCGTTGGAGCCGAACACAGACTCCACCTCTAAGGAAATCTGTGTCGCCGGACCCCCGGACTTGTTTTCGGCTGTAGGTCCAGGACCGCGCGCATCCGTGCCCATCAAAGCTGATTGGGCACCAATCATGGAGTTCATCGCCGCGGATATCCTTCAGCACCCACCCTTTGGTGACGTGCTAAACTCTTTAAGGTCTCTCTCTTTGTCAGAGGACTCTTGGACGGACTATGTCCGGCTCGAGGGGGATTCGGATGACGAAGAAAATCTCCGCCCACCCACCACCCACTTAATAGCCGTTGTTGATGACCTAACAGACATGCTTGACTTCGACTCCGATGACACCGACGGTATGGACGTCGGTGCAGGGAACGACTTGGAACCACCGCCCACGGGGCGCTGGACTGCCACCTCATCATATGATATATATACATGGTGGACACACCTAAGGAGGACAACGGCGACAAAAAGAACACAACGGAGGATAAACCCCCCCGGACAAAAGCCAAAACAACGGCGCAGGCGCCGCTCTAAGTCCAGCCACAGTAAAAATAGCAATAACAACGCTAGAAAAATCGACACCCCAGTCAACTCCAAAGGCAACAACGACCATATGGACCCAGTGATGGAGCAGGATGAGCCAGGTCACGCCGAACATAGCCCGGAGCAGACGCCCGATCACAGTGATCCCGAGGGTCGAACTCATCAACCTGCCTCCGAAGAAGAATATAGTCCAGACGACGATGCATTCATCATCCCGAAAAAACGTTTGGAACGAGATAACCTCCACAGAAGGCTTATGGCCACTGCAAGAAGCCTAAAGAAGTAGAAGCAAAGGCTTAAGGCCGCGCAGGATACGCTCAACCACAGATGGAATAAAGTGCTAGACACTGAAGAAAAATATGGCGACGATCGCCACACAAAGAGCTACCCAAAACGCAAGCTACTGCCAGAATTCGATGATGAGGCCATTCCGCCGAAGAACAATATGGCCAATCGGCCGGACCAACCATATCATGACCGCGATAGAGCAGCTACTCACGCCGCACACGATTTACGTGAGCTCCTCGACAAAAAGGCTGGCGCGACCAGGTCCATCTATGGATCTAGAGGACATGCTCCGGCGCAGGATTACGGTCACCAAGACGATCACACTGATTGAATACCAGTTCGGAATCAACACCGGACACAACAACAGTTGACAGCATGCCACGACATGTCCAGATAGAGAGGGGCTGCGTAGCCTTTGTGCTTCACCGACGAGGTACTGGATCACGAATTCCCACAGGGATTCAAACCCGTGAACATAGAGGCATACGACGGAATGACAGACCCTAGGGTCTGGATTGAGGATTTTATCCTTCATATCCACATGGCTCGTGGGGATGACCTCCACACCATCAAATACCTTCCCCTCAAGTTGAAAGGGCCAGCTCGGCATTGGTTGAAAAGCCTCCCCGAAAATTCAATCCGAAGTTGGGAGGAACTTGAGGACGCTTTCATGGCCAATTTTCAAGGGACCTATGTCCGACCTCCAGACGCAGACGATTTAAGTCACATAATACAACAGCCTGGAGAGTCAGCCCGTAAGCTTTGGAACAGATTTCTCACTAAGAAAAATCAAATTGTCAATTGTTCGGATGCCGAAGCCCTAGCGGCCTTCAAGAACAGTATCCGGGACGAGTGGCTTGCCAGACACCTCAGCCAAGAAAAGCCGAGGACAATGGCAGCCTTAACAAGCCTTATGACCCGCTTCTGCGTGGGTGAGGACAGCTGGTTGGCCCGCAGAGGCACCAGTGAGCCAGGCACATCCGAAATTAGGGATGGCAACGGGAAGCCACGGCGCAATAAAAACAAGCATCGAAACAAGGAAGAAAGTCCGGACAACATGGCGGTTAACGCCGGATCCAGGGGCTCTCGACCCGGTCAACGAAAGAAGCCATTTAAGGGCAACAAAGAGGGACCGTCCGGCCTGGACAAAGTCCTGGACAGATTGTGCCAAATTCATGGCACCCCCGAAAAACCTGTGAACCACACTCACAGAGAATGCTGGGTCTTTAAGCAGGCCGACAAGTTAAATGCCGAACACAAGGGAAGGGAAACACCAAGTGAAGACGAGGATGAGCCTCGCCAGCCGAACACTGGGGGACAGAAAAAATTCCCACCAGAAGTAAAAATAGTAAACATGATCTACGCGACTCACATACCAAAGAAAAGGCGCAAACGCGCGCTCAGAGACGTATACATTGTATAGCCCGACACCCCCAAACTCAACCCCTGGTCGGCCTGCCCAATCACTTTTGATCACAAGGACCACCCGACTAGTATCCGACACGGGGGATCGGCTACCTTGGTGCTCGGCCCAATAATCGATGGATACCATCTCCCTCGTGTCCTCATGGACGGCGACAGTAGTCTCAATCTAATATATCAGGACACTGTCCGCAAGATGGGGATAGACCCATCCAGAATCAGCCAAAGTAACACCACCTTTAAAGGAGTGATACCAGGCATTGAGGCCCGCTGCAGGGGCTCCCTCGTATTAGAGGTGACATTTGGTTCTCCCGACAACTTCAGAAGCGAAGAATTACTCTTCGACATCGCTCCCTTCCGAAGCAGTTATCATGCATTACTCGGAAGAACGGCCTTCGCTCGCTTCAACGCAGTACCGCACTATGCCTACCTTAAACTCAAGATGCCTGGTCCACGTGGCATCATCACTATAAGAGGAAACACAAAAGCGTTCCTTACGTGCGGAAGAGTATGTGGCGGCTCTAGCAGCCGGACACTAAGCGGCCTCTCCTATCAGAATGCATGATCGGTCGTTAAGACCACGGACACGGTTAGACGAGTCCGGCGCACCATCGTGGGTAACAGCCCAGATAAACCTGAGCTGGGTGCCATACATGTACCCCCATAGAGGGCATCAGGGGCTGCAAACATGTAATAAAGCCCACCATTTGGCTTGACCTTATTAACATGCCAATGTCTCACATTTCTACTACCCATTGATAAATAACTAACTTTTTGCACGCTTGCGCCATACTATTTTACATGAGTTTTCCTTTTTACAGACACCGTTCGTGCGACACCCTTCCAGGACATGGCACAACAGAGACAAAGGCGTAGATGTGCAGCAGGGCCCCGCTCAAAGGTTTCTCTTTAGATTAAGCCCCTGCATAAACCTTCTTTATTGTCTCTTGTTGCTTGACATCCCATGGGTATTCAGTACACCCACAAAGGATACTTGCATTATCGGCATTTCGCCATGACAGATTAATGCATGTACCTGGAAATACAGGGTTCATAATCAAGGGCGCTACTCAGCCCAGTATATGTTATAAAGTCTGAATACCTTCGGGAGTGTTCGGCTTCGCGAGTTTGGCCTTATATGCATCAGCTCCGAATCATGTCTTTGGTCAAATGTTGGGTTTGCCCGGCTCCTAGGTTCGCTGCCTTACATTCCGTTCTATCGGCTAAGCCGGCCAAAGGACAACTACTGCGATTGTGCCCTGGTTATTCCAGATGAGCACCTCAGTAGAGAAAGCCGAAAATTGACTATCATGATACAACGAGAGACTGGTCAACCACTCGAGGACTCATCGGAATCTTCGGGATTCCTCCGCATTAACGAAGGGTCGCTTCCCGGTCATGTACATACGCGCCCGTATCTGGATGCACGCGAAGGTACCAGGGGCTACATAGTAGCCCCACCGTCAAACTCGTATGGCTAAGTGAAAGTGTTAAAGCTATATAGTCTGGTTCCATAGTTCGATGTGCGATCACCTCCTTAATGGACCAAGATGTTGGATCAAGCGTGATTACGCACATTTTTGCGAACACCCCCGCATTATATGCGTGGGGGCTGAAGCCAACGACTACTAACTTTCAGGTTATATATATATACATCAAACGGCCGTACAGGAGTCACTATAACACTTTCGGGCAAAAGTATAAACATAGCCCCGATAATTAAAGTAGAATTGTTTTTACAATTGAACCACTTTTCACTCGAACATGACACTCTTCGAGCATTGAGCCTCTATTAAATGGGCACCTTCTGTGACCTGCTCAAAATAGTGCTCGGCTGGGTCCTGGCTTCCTGCCGGATTCTGGGTTGCAATGATGGTGGCCTCCATATCCGCCCAACATGTTTTAACATGGGCAAGAGCCATCCGCGCACCCTCTACCGACCTCTTCATGGCATCGATTCATGATACGGCGCCAAGGAATTGTTGCACTAAACCAAAATAACTTTCCGACCTCGGTCCCTTCGGCCATAGATGGTCTATTACAGACCTGATTGCAAGACCAGACAACCTATGGAGCTCGGCCATAGCGGCCATCCTCTCACTCAATGGCAACGGGCGCGTCGGAGCAATGAATTGTGACCAGAACAACCTTTCTACCTCATTATCTTTTTGATCCTTGAAGAACTTGGTCGCATCAGCCGTACTTTTTGCCAGATCCGCATACGCGTCTGCAGCGCTCCAAAGCCGATCCAGAGGAGTGTACTTTGGATCTAAGAACTTCATCCGCAACAAATAGGGGCTTCTAGCCGCGATTTCTCCGGCATGTTGAATCTCCTCCCGCGCATCCCTAATTTTGGAACGCGTCTCCTTGGCCGCATCAAGGGCCCTCTTCAGGTCAGCTGACTTCGCCTGATTATCCTTTTCAAGGAGCTAATACCGGCCGGCGGCGTCTCTCAGCTCCACAGCCATCTCGGCTATTTTATCTTCGCTTCGGCGATGAGCAGCCTGTTCGGCTCTCAAATCTTCGGCCGCCTTTAGGGCAACCACATTGCTAGCCCGGGCTTGTTCCTTTGCTAGGGCAAGTTCCACCCTCAGGGCCTCCTCGGCAGCAGCTCCGCCTACAACCAAAGCATATCACATTAACATTATGCTCCTCTTAATATTTCCTATAACAAATGAGGAAAAAAGAGCACATACTCTGTGACTCATCAAGCCGCTTGTTTACAAGTGTGATGTCGGTGTCCACCACATCAATCTGTCGCCTCAGTTTGATGAATTCAGCGGTCCGGTCTATCGCCGGACCCTTAGCCACATGCGCATGAATGCAGTACGATCATTACTTGACAGTGTGATCCTCCGTTTGCCGCCTAGGGCTGGCAACCAGAGTCTCAGGGGCTACTATCTATACGGAGCACACCTAGCGCGTGCGGTACAACCAAAAAATTACTTATTTCATTATGTACCTCAAAGCCTTTGAGCAGGCTCGTAAAAGCCTCATTCAACCCGCTTGTGGCGGCTGAAATTTTCTCAAACACCGTACACATTAACGCACGGTGATCCTCTGAGAGTGCAGCTTGCTCCAGAAGGCCCGTCAGCGTGTCCAGTCGGTCACCGGATTGTACTGGACCCTTCTTATTGCCCCCCGTGGGAGCCAAACGCTCCGGGGTCAGGGCGACCGAAGTGTTAGCTTCTGACCTCGGCGGATCTGGACTTCTCCGTGATGACACCTCGGGGTTGCCCGCCCCATGGGGCGGAGCGGTAGGTGGGGTTTCACTCTCCATCATCTCCGAAAGAAGATCCCCCGAAAACGAACTCTGTTGAGAAGAGCTACTAGCCGGACTGCAAAGGATGGATCCTGGTTATTGTTCCCGGAGGAGGAGGCAATAGCTTTGTATTTACGATTAACTTACAGCTCGGTGGAGGGCTGGCCCGTTTGCAGGCATGGCGCGGTGAGGACGCCCTCCGGGGCAGGGCCCCCTGGTGAAGTTTGCTTCCCTTGTCTAGGCACCTCCGCTTCCAAGTCTTTGGAGGCGGCCCTCTTCTTCCCACGGGGGGAGGAAACCTTAGATTCCCCTCCCCGACTATCCTCCTTCATGGAGATAGTAATTCCGCCGGTTTGGATGTACAATGTGTGAAGCTCAGCTTCTCTATTCTTCCCTTCGTATTTCCCTGAGGGCACTTGACTTAGCACACGTCTAAGCATCCTGGCTATTGCAGGATTAGGCGAGCCTTCGGGAAGCGTGGCCGGACACCTGATTCTCTCCGCCTTGCTGAGCCAATCCTGGCCGCAGACAGTTTTCAGAATAATGTTGTGATAAATATAAACGAAGTGTTCGGTTTCAGGGTTACTTACTTGGGTATCTGGGCGGTTGTAGCTCAGGCCCGCATCCTCGGTGGTGTCCGGACACCTTATTTGTGGTCCGAAGAATAACCTATACACCCCTTTGAGCGTCATGCTGAAGAAGTGCTGAATAGTTCGCAGACCTTCTGGGTTGAACTCCCACATCCGGAGAGGCCGATGTTTGCATGACAGGATCCGTCAAACTAGCATTACCTGAATTATGCTGACAAGACTGATGTCCCTCTCAAGAAGCTCCCGAATGCGGCCCTGCAATGTTGGTATGTCATTGGCAGGTCCCCAGTCCAGTCCCACGTTGGCCCACGATGCCAGTTGAGGCGGAGGGCCCGGGCGGAAGGCGGGGGCAGCCACCCACTTTGTGCCTCCGAGAGCTGTGACGTAAAACCACCTCCATTGCCATAGATCGGACACCTCCTTGAAGGAACCCTCTGGCCATGGGGCATCGGCGTTTCTGCTTATTGCAGCACCTCTGCACTCTGCGTGTCGCCCCTCGATCACCTTCGGCTTTACATTGAAGGTCTTGAGCCATAAGCCGAAGTGTGGGGTGATGTGGAGGATGGCTTCGCACATGACGATAAACGACGAGATGTGAAGGATGTAGTCCAGAGGTAGATCGTGAAAATCTAGCCCGTGATAAAACATGAGCTCTCTCACGAAGGGATCGAGGGTGAAGCCTAAGCCTTGGAGGAAGTGAGAAACGAATACAACGCTCTCGTTGGGCTCGGGAGTGGGGATGACCTGCCCTAGGGCAGGTAGCCTGTGCTTGACATCGGCAGTCAGATATCTAGCCTCCCTGAGCTTCGCAATGGCCTCCTCTGTGACAGAGGAGGCCATCCACCGGCCTTAAAGGTTGGATCCGGACGTGATTGAAGATCCGAAGTGCCTAAGCTTGAGCTTCGGGTGTTGGAACTTGAGATGCGGAAAGGCGCAAGCGTGGTAGAAAAGAGGGATAGGCCTCGGCCCCTCTGTAAAGGGGGTGAATATCAAGCGTCCTCAGCGTAACCGTTTGGGACTTGCCTAAAAACGCGGAGGCATGCCAACAGGCATAGTTGGGTTTCCCACACCCGTATTGATGAGAATCCCGCAATAAGAGGGACACAATCTCTGCTTCGATGAGGCATGCCAATGAAACCGCCTTGCAGTGCGTGTTGTGGCAGGCTGGAAAAAAACCCGGTTCGTATTAAGCCAGGCCGCGGCGTAAGGGCCCACCGTGAAAAATTGTCATCAGATTAGATTCGTAAAGTGTTGTGCTCTCTACGGTGGTGTGTGGAAATTATTTTGCAGAGCCGGACACGATCCTTGTGTCCAGAATCTACTTTGTAGTATTTGGAGATGGAACCCTCCTTGCAATGCCGAAGACAATCTGCGTGCCGGACTTATCGTCATTGAAGCCTGGTTCAGGGGCTACTGAGGGAGTCCTGGATTAGGGGGTATCCGGATAGCCGGACTATATACTTTGGCCGGACTGTTGGACTATGAAGATACAAGATTCAAGACTTCGTCCCGTGTCCAGATGGAACTCTCCTTTGCGTGGAAGGCAAGCTTGGCGATTCGGATGTTAGATCTCCTTATTTGTAACCGACTCTGTGTAACCCTAGCCCCCTCCGGTGTCTATATAAACCGGAGGGTTTAGTCCGTAGGGAGAGGACAATCATAATCATAATTATAGGCTAGCTCCTAGGGTTTAGCCTCTATGATCTCGTGGTAGGTCAACTCTTGTAATACTCATATCATCAAGATCAATCAAGCAGGAAGTAGGGTATTACCTCCATCAAGAGGGCCCAAACCTGGGTAAAACATCGTGTCCCCTACCTCCTGTTACCATTAGCCTTAGACGCACAGTTCGGGACCCCCTACCCGAGATCCGCCGGTTTTGACACCGACAACTACCGCAAGCCTGGAGCGGTACTATCGTGTCGGGCACGGTGTAAAAAATTACATCCGCCCCTACTTCCGCTCATGCTGTTGTGCCTGGCCAGAGCTCACGGTACTACTGCACCCATGGAGCGGTACTACTGCGTAGGGCGCAGATGTAAAAAATTACATCCGCCCCTACTACCGCTCGAGCAGCTGTGCCTGACCTGAGGCCACGGTACTACCGCTCCTAAGGAGCGGTACTACTATGAGCACCTACAGTACTACCGCGCTTGTGGCCGGTACTACCGCAAGGGCCTGCGGTAGTACCGCTCTGGAGAGCAGTACTACCGCCTGCCTCTGTTCAGCAACACTAGGAGTCCTTCATTTGCAGAGACACGGAGAGATGGAGGATGCTCCAAAGATCCAAAGGTGCAAAAAGGGACAGACGTGTACGTGTTGATTCCACCCAAACCTTTCGAACATGGACCCCCTCTTAATAGTACAGCTTTCCTACGACTCAAATCCACCGAAAAGAAACGTAGAGAAACGTCGTCTTCAATAGTCTTTGAGGGGCACCAAATCATCGTGTTTAGACATGATATATCTGAAATGCTCAATGCACACGATTAGTCCGCAAAAGCATTGTCATCAATCACAAAAACTACTGAGGGTAAATATGCCCTTGCAATCTCCCCCTTTTTGGTGGACTAATGACTATACATGATTTGCACATAGGGATGTAAAAAGTAACAAAGGCAAACCCACCATCTATAAAATATAGACGGGCTCCCCCTAGATGTGTGCACTCTAGAGAAGTGCTTTGGAATGCATGGCACACATACTAGGATCAATACTCCCCCTATATTTTATAGACAAGGCATGTCTTGCAACAATACAACTAACACTAAGCAAGTAGGCAAGATAAAGAATATGAGCATAAAGAGAAGGGCAGAAGATAGCATAGGCTCAAGAACTACTCCCTCCGTCCCATAATGTAAGACGCTTTTTGACACTAGTGTAGTGTCAAAAAACGTCTTACATTATGGGACAGAGGGAGTAATAAGTAACGAAGACAATAAGATACGCTAGAGTGCATATGTCTTACACCATATGATAGAGAACTTGGTCTAATGAGCACAGACCAAACCAAAGCAAATGAGGTTCAATAGACCGAGAGCAAAGTGACAAAGCGAAACAACATGACACAAGACTCGCAAATCCTACACTCCCTCCCCCTTTGGCATCGAGACACCAAAAAGGCAGAGAGGACACCTACGACACAGGTGGTAGCTCAAACTGCAGCGATCACTCGTCACGCTCCTCGTTGGTCTCGGCAGCGGGGATGGTCTCCTCGTATGACTCCGTCCACTGATATCCCTGCTGGGCTATCCAGGCAGCCTCCGGAGTGACGATTCCCTCTGAGCCACTCTCCACAATCTCGCCAAAGGTCCTCAAGATCTTCTTATCGTGCTGGCAACTCTCCTTGGAAGCAACATGGGTCCTATACTGCCCCTTGGCCTGCATACAGAACAAAGCCTTCATCTTGTTCTTCAGCTTCTTAGCCCAAGTGGGCTCCGTGGAGGAAGGGGTGTATCCATCAAAGTTGTCCTCATCCGCTTCCTCCTCCTTGATATCATCCTCATCCACATCCATCTGAGCAGCCTCTGCCTCAGCACGGGTAGTGGTATTATCCCATTGGCTCTTGATGCGGAGCTTGATGGGCTCATGACGAATCCAGTTGGGGGCAACAAACTCATCATCGAGATAGAGCTTCTCCCAAGTCTTTGTGATCAAGAGAAACTGGTAAGGTCCATAGATGGGGACCTTACGGTTGAACACAACAAACTGTAGCTCACACCACATGATATGTGAGACATCAAGTGGTTGCGTCAGAGAACGACGCGCCTCCTCACAAATGAGCATCATATCCACGAGATAGGCATGTACCTTATCCTTGTCACCAATGCGCGGAAAGAGGGAGTTGCGGAAGATCCGATGCATGATGTCAAGGAAGGAGTTCAGCACCCACGCCTTCTTTTTACTGGGAAGTGTCTTCTCAACAAGGAGGGGCTAAAGCTCTTTCTTGCTGGCTGACTCGGGCTTGGCATGAGGGCGAACACCAACGGGCATGTTGAGCCCCTCATCAGGAACCTGAAGCAAATCCATGAAGTCCTTCCACTTACCAGTCATCTGTTGTCCATTGGTCATCCAGGTCATGGTCCGTGCCTCATCAAAATGGAAGTAGACCGAAGCGAAGAACTGAGCCACAATCTCTGGGTCAAAGTCCAGGTGAAAAGTAAGCATGTGCTCAATGCCAAATTGTTCCACCAGGTCCAAAGCCTCACCAAAATAGTCACGGTGCTTATCTTGCCTCATATGATTCATGTCAATCCAGTGCACATCCATGTAGATGTTCTTCTTGGCCTTGATCACATCCAGATAGATAAGATTCTGCTGCTTGGTCCAAAAAAAATCATTCCCTCTGAAGTTTGCACGGGGATTCACATAGGGGTTGATCTTCCTTCGAGTGATAAACTCAGCCAGTGGTATCCCATCCATGCCCATTGTGGGATCCTTGAGCTTGGTGGAGGTGGTCTTGGATCTACGTTGGGGGCATTGTAGCCCTCTGGAGCTTCATCTTGGTTGCGCAGACGCTTCGAGCCCGTGTCACGGATAGGATTCGACCGACGGACATTGGAACCGGATCCACCACCTATGACACACAACACAAGAACACACAAAAGAAGCAAGAAGGATCAATGCAAAGACCACAACAAAACAAAAAAACAAGTAGAAATAACATTGGGTAGGTGCCACAGGGAAGGTTCAACTTCAACTGTAGTACCGCGCCTGGATGGCACGGTAGTACTGCGCCTGGAGCAGAAGTAAAATTTTACTTCCGCGCCACTCGCGGTAGTACCGCTCCTAAGGAGCAGTAGTACCGTAGGTGGCGGTAACGGCCAGAGCGGTAGTACCGCACAGGAGGTGTGGTAGTATCGCTCGGGGTCAGATCCGGGGCGAACTAGATCTAGGCACAGCCGCAAAAGTGGAGCGGTATTACGGCTGATCAAAAATCCGTGTGGCAACGTACCAACACTACAACTCTCCTCCATCCTACTCTTGCAAAGATTTGGCCGAAAATCTTAGGAACAACATGCATCTCCCCAAAAACCTAGAGACAAAACAACGAAGCAAAGAGCGAGGGATTTGGGGAGAAACCTTGGTCCATGGCAAGAGGGTGAGGTGGGAACGATCCCACCGGTCGAAATGCGAGGAGAGCGGCCGGAGAAGGAGATCCGACGAGGTCCTCCATCACCGTTCTTGGGCAGGAGAGAGAGACGACATGGGGAAAAGGAGTTTAATGGGTATGGGGGAGTTATAACTCCCCTTGACCGCTCTTAACCCCCACGCGCTCACGACTGTGCGGTAGTACCGCGGGTCATTGCGGTAGTACAGCCCGGGTGGAAGTACCGCACTCTGGGCAGTAGTACCGCTCGACTAGCGGCAGTAAAAAATTACTACCGTGCTGGTTGCGGTAGTACCATGCACAGCTCCTGCGGTAGTACCGTGGCAAGCCACGGTAGTACCGTGAACCCAAGAAAATGCAAGTTTAGCAAATAAGAAGGGAAACAAGCCTTTGCAATGCAACCTTCACACAAACGGACACACCAGAGAGCTAGCACACGAGGCAACACAAACACAAACACGGCTCAACGGAAGGCAGAAAGACAACAAATGCCAAACTCGAAACAAAACTCTCAAGAGGAGAGGGCGGTGGCCGGAGCCACCTATGTATGAGTCAATTGGTATGGCACCGTGAAGAATTATCTTTGGGCCCATGACCAAAACTCGTCTTTGAAGTGCATGTACCATAAAAAATGGCTAATGTGAAAGAGTTGATAAATTTATGCATAATGGGGGGAGGGAGAGTTTATTGAGAGAACAACACTCCCCCTATGTCCATGCCTACACCTAAACAAGATATCAAGTTGAGTATGGTGGGTGTGCAAGGGTTCAAGCTACATTGCTCGAATCAATGATATTTAGCTCATGCCTTAACTCACGAAATATTGCTTCATCCAAGGGCTTCGTCAAAATATCTGCAAGGTTATCATGAGTGTTGACATACTTGAGCTTGAGCTCCCCTCGCCTAAAATGTGATCCCGGATGAAGTGATACCGAATCTCAATATGCTTTGTCTTGAAGTGTTGCACCGGGTTGAGAGAGATCTTGATGGCACTTTCATTGTCACACCAAAGAGGCACTTTGTCACAAGTGACACCATAATCCTTCAAAGTTTTCCTCATCCATAGAAGTTGAGCACAACAACTACCGGCAGCCACATACTCCGCTTCAGTGGACGAGAGAGATACACAACTTTGCTTCTTAGAAGACCAACTCACCAAAGAGCAACCAAGAAATTAGCACCCTCCGGAGGTGGACTTCCTATCCACTTTGTCTCCTGCCCAATCTGAGTCAGAATAGCCCAAGAGATCAAAGTTGGCTCCTCTTGGGTACCATAAGCCAAAGTTTGGGGTATGATCCAAATATCGAAAGATTCGCCTGACCGCCACAAAGTGGCTTTCCTTAGGTGCGGCTTGAAACCGTGCACAAATTCCCACACTCAACATGATATCCGGTCTAGATGTACAAAGGTAAAGTAGGGAGCCAATCATGGAGCGATATACCTTTTGATCCACCGCTTTACCATTGGGATCTATGTCAAGTTGGCATTTGACGGGCATTGGAGTGGAAACCGACTTGACATCACTTAGCTTGAATCTCTTGAGCATGTCTTGAGTGTATTTGGCTTGCTTGATGAATGTTCCTTCTCTTCTTTGCTTGATTTCGAACTCGAGAAAGAACTTCAACTCTCCCATCATAGACATCTTGAACTTTGAGGTCATGAGAGCGGCAAATTCCTCATTGAAAGCTTTGTTAGGGGAACCAAAGATAATATCATCAACATATAGTTGGCATACAAACAACTCCCCTTTGACCTTCTTAGTAAAAGGAGTGGGGTCGATTTTCCCAATTTCGAACCCACATTCTTGCAACAACTCGGTAAGATGCTCATACCACGCATGTGGGGCTTGTTTAAGGCCATAGAGTTCCTTGTTGAGTTGGTACACATGATCGGGGAAATAGGGATCCTTGAACCCCGTGGGTTGTTTGACATACACCAACTCATTAATGGGACCATTAAGAAAAAGCACTCTTCACATCCATTTGTTGCGACTTGAAATTATGATGAGAAGCATAAGCAATCAACAAACGAATAGATTCAAGGTGAGCGATGGGAGCAAAGGTTTCACCATAGTCGATACCCTCGACTTGGGAGTAGCCTTGTGCCACCAAATGAGCCTTGTTGCGAACAATGATCCCATGAGCATCTTGCTTGTTCTTGAATATCCACTTGGTTCCAATGACATTATGATTCCCCGTTGGCCTTGTCACCAATATCCAAACTTGGTTGTGCTTGAAGTTGTTGAGTTCTTCATGCATGGCATTGAGCCAATCCGGATCCTCGAGTACCTCATAGACCTTTTGGGGTTCAACACAAGAAAGAAACGTGTGATGTTCACAATAGTCTACTAATTGTCTATGAGTGCTTAACCCCTTTCTTAGGCTTCCAACCACATTCTCCATGAGATCACCTTTGGTTGTGAGCTTGGAAGCAATCTTAGCGGCACGACGCTCTAATTCCTCCTCAGGTGTGGAAAGAGGAGCGGAAACTTGATCATCTTGAGCGCCATCTTGAGCTTGTTCTTGATCTTGAGCTTGTTCTTGATCTTGAACTTGCTCGGAAGGGAGAACTCGACCTTGGGCATCACTTGGTGGCTCACCACCATCTTGAGGTTGATCTTCCCCTTGATCTTGTTCACGTGGTTGAGAGCCTTCACTTTGTTCTTCGGAAGCGTGTGGGTCTTGGGTCGGTGATGGCTCCACTTGAGTGGAGCATTGTCCTTCTCCTTTGGCCACAAGGGGTTCCTCAATGGGTAGGATATGACCAACACCCATTCTTCTTATGGCTTGGGGAGGAATTTCATCACCTACATCACAAGTACCACTTTGCTCCACTTGGGAGCCGTTATTCTTGTCAAACTCCACGTTACACATCTCCTCGATGAGTCCCCTGTACTTGTTGAGGACATCGTAAGCATGAGAGTTTGTAGCATAACCAACAAATATTCCCTCATGAGGTGTAGGCTCAAACTTAGACAAACGAACACCTTTCTTGAGAATGAAACACTTATAACCGAACACCCAGAAATACTTGAGGTTGGTCTTGTTACCGGTGAGTATTTCATATGGAGTCTTGTTCAAGCCCTTATGGAGATAGAGCCGATTGGATGCATGACACGCGGTGTTGATGGCTTCGGCCCAAAAGTTGTAAGGATACTTGAACTCCGCCATCATGGTCCTTGCCGCATCCATCAACGTTTGATTCTTCCTCTCTGCGACACCATTTTGTTGAGGGTGTATGGTGCGGAATATTGATGCTTTATCCCCTCATCACTAAGAAACTCATCCAAGGTGTAGGTCTTGAACTCGGTGCCATTGTCACTTCTTATTGTCAAGATCTTTGCATCTGTTGATGTTGAGCTTCATTTGCAAAGTTGATGACAGTTTGTTGAGTTTCACTCTTCCTCTTGAAGAAATATACCCAAGTGTACCTTGAGTAATCATCTACAATCACCAAGCAATACTTTCTACCCCCAAGACTATCAAAGTATGGAGGACCAAAGAGATTCATATGAAGGAGCTCCAAGGGTCTCTTCGAGTAGAGGATAGTCGTGGGAGGGTGAGCCTTCTCATGTAACTTTCCTTCGATACAAGCACTGCAAGCACGATCTTTGGCAAAACTAACATTTGTTAGTCCACGGACATGGTCCCCCTTGAGAAGACTTTGCAAAGATCTCATATTGGCATGGGCTAAACGGCGATGCCAAAGCCACCCCACATCAACTTTAGCCATTAGGCATGTCGCGGTCTTAGTGGGTCGCTCCTAAAAGTTAATCACATAAAGACCGTTCTCGACATGCCCAACAAATGCTACTTTAAGAGTTTGCTCCACAAGAGGGCCATGGTATCAATATCAAAGAATTTGGCAAAACCCATGAGTGCAAGTTGACGAACGGAAAGTAAATTATATGCAAGGGACTCAACAAGCATGACTTTCTCGATCATGAGATCATGAGAAATGACAACCTTGCCAAGACCCAATACCTTAGAAGACGAACCGTCACCCCACTCAACATTGGTGGGCATAGATGGGATCTTGTGCATATCCACCGCCAAGTCCTTGTTTCCGGTCATATGATTTGTGGCTCCTATCGGGCAACCATGATCCCCCACTAGAAGCAAACAAATACAAGAGGTCAATGCTTGGTTTTAGGTACCCATTTTGTAGCGGGTCCTTTGATGTTAGTAACAAGGGTCTTAGGAACCCAAATAGACCATTCAATGTACTCATAATGAGAACCAACAAATTTAGCATAAACATGCCCATCACTAGCATGACACAACACATAAGAAGGGTTAAAGTCGCAGGCTTTGTTGGAAGGGGTGGCATTGCCCTTTTTGACATCACCACCCTTCACATTGTTCTTCTTCTCCTTAGAAGCACTCTCTCCCTCTTTCACAAAATTTTGCTTGAGAGGAGGAGGTCGTTTGATCTTGTCATTCTTCTTCTTGTTCTTGGACTTGGGTGCGAACCCAACTCCCTCCTTGGCCACAATTTCCTTTTGATTGCTCAAAAGGTCAATGAGATTCTTCCCACCTTGTATACAAGACACAAGGCCTTTCTCAAGCTGCTCCTTCAACTTGACATTCTCCTCCACAAGATGCACATGCTCACAACACGGGTTAGTAGCATTTGCATTATCAATTAAGACCATATGAGGAAAAGTGGCTTTCTCCTTGGTTAGCTTCACTTGGAGTTGATCATGAGACTCTTTGAGGCTAGCATGAGCACCCTTCAAGGCCTTGTGAGCCTTGTCAAGTATATCAAACTCCTCCTTGAGTCTAGCACGAGCAACCCCAAGTTTAGCCTTCTCGGAGTCGAGCACACGAGATACAACAAGAGCATTATCAAGATCTTTCTTTAATTTAGCATGGTCATTGTTGTGTGACTCCTCAAGAGCCAAACGATGAACACGCTCTTCCTCAAGCGCATTAGAGAGATCCAATATCTCATCAGCATAGTGATACGTCCATTTTGCATCATGCTTTTATATCAATATTTATTGCATTATGGGCTGTTATTACACATTATATCTCAATACTTATGGATATTCTCTCTTATTTTACAAGGTTTACCATGAAGAGGGGGGATGCCGGCAGCTGGAATTCTGGCTGGAAAAGGAGCAAATATTGGAAACCTATTCTGCACAGCTCCAAAAATCCTGAAACTCCACGGAAGTCATTTTTGGAATTAATAAGAATTATTGAGCGAAGAAAACACCAGAGGGGGCCCACACCCTGGCCAGGAGGGTGGGGGGCACGCCCACCCCTACTGGGCGCGCCCCCTGTCTCCTGGGCCCCTTGGTGGCCCTCCGGTGCCCATCTTCTGCTATATGAAGGCTTTTACCCTGGAAACAATCATAAGAAAGCTTACGGGATGAAACTCCGCCGCCACGAGGCGGAACCTTGGCGGAACCAATCTAGGGCTCCTGTAGAGCTGTTCTGCCGGGGAAACTTCCCTCCAGGAGGGGGAAATCATCACCATCGTCATCACCAACGATCCCCTTATCGGGAAGGGGTCAATCTCCATCAACATCTTCACCAGCACCATCTCATCTCAAAACCCTAGTTCATCTCCTGTATCCAATCTTGTATCAAACCCACAAATTGGTACCTGTGGGTTGCTAGTAGTGTTGATTACTCCTTGTAGTTGATGCTAATTGGTTTACTTGGTGGAAGATCATATCTTCAGATCCTTAATGCATATTAATACTCCCCTGATTATGAATATGAATATGCTTTGTGAGTAGTTATGTTTGTTCCTGAGGACATGGCTGAAGTCTTGCTATTAGTAGTCATGTGAATTTGGTATTCGTTCGATATATTTTTTTGACTGGGAACTGTGGGGCAAAACCCCCACAGCAAAACAAAACCTTTATTAGAGCAAAGTAACAAAATACAAAGAGTTATTACAAGGGGTAATCTCACAGAGGCATACTAAACTAAGGAGGGTGAGGGAGGCAGGGAAGCCTTACTACACTAATCCTTAAGGGGGAAGGAAAGAGATCCACTTAAGAAGGTCATCCTTGTAGGCTGACTTAATCCTGTATTGCAACAAGGAGATATCATGTCTAAAGCCAGCACGCCATTTATAGAAACTAGCCCTCTCATTTCTGAAAACCTTGGCATTCCGAATGATCCATATGTTCCAACATGCAGTGAACACAACTTAGAGAAAAAAGGCTTGTGAAAATCATTCCTAGCTTGAATGACCACATCATACATAGAATGTCCAGCCGGCCAATCAATTTGGAGATAATTCCAGACTCGAACACTAAAATTGCAGTTGAAGAATAGATGATCCCTTGTTTCTCTAACCTGCAGCGGGCAGAGCTTGCATTGCACTCCATCCTCCATGTGCCAATGTCTTCATTCTACCATATCTTTAGTATTCAGTCTGTCCATGATGAGCATCCAAGCAAAGACTTTAATCTTGAGAGTGCGGGAAGATTTCCAAATCCAAGACAACAGAGGGTTGAAAGCTTCAGATTGAAATGTGTGGGAGTAAAACATCTTGGGTCTAAACTGCTTGGAAGAATTCTGCCAAAACCACACATCCTTAGAGCCAGATACTCTACTATGAGCACCCATCATGGATTGAATCAAGCCCAACTCTTCAAAAGCCTGAGCAGACAGGGGGAGATGAAAGTGCTGAACAATATCTTGAGAATTGAAGAATTCCTTGACTGTAATCCATGGGTCCTTAACATAAGAAAATAACCTAGGAAATCTTGATTGGAGAGGAGAGACCTCATCACCAATATTCCAGCTATCTGACCAGAACAGAGCAGTATCACCCTCATTGACTTCAACCCAAGAGAGCTCTCTAAAACTGACCAAAACCTTACAAACATCCTTCCACCAGAAAGATCCACATGCAGATGTACCTTGAGGCACTCTTCCATGATAGTAAGAATTGCAAATGAGAGAAACCCAAGGAATATCTTTTTTATTCAGGAAGTTACTAGCATGCTTGAGTAGCAAAGCAACATTTTGTACCCCCAAATTAAGAATGCCAAGACCCCCCTTGTTTTTTGGCCTACAGATAAGCTCCCAAGCTGCAAGTGAGGGTGCAGGTTCATCTCTATTCTTTCTCCACAAGCACTGCCTCTGAATTCTCTCCAACTGCTTGAGGATGCCATCTGGAACAGCCAAGCTGCCCATGAAGAAGATGGGCATTGAGGATAGAGCAGAGTTGAGGAATTGGAGTCTCTCTCCTTGGTTAAGAAAAGAAGAACTAGCAGTCATTCTTCTTTCCATACAGTCCACCAGAGGCATAAAATCCACCATTTTTGGCCTTGTGCTTCCCACTGGAAGCCCAAGATAGGTGAAAGGCATCTTTCCTATCTGGCAACCAAAAGCAGCAGCAAGGTCATTCATCACAACAAGATCCACATTTATGGGGATGAGGAAAGATTTGTGATAGTTTACATCCAGGCCAGTGGACTAAGCAAAAACTTGGAGCATATCTTTCAAAGCTAGAAGCTGAAACCTGTCCGCAGGTAAGATGATAAGAGTGTCATCAGCATACTGGATCACAGGGTAATCCTGGTCATGACAAGGGATAGGCAGATGAATGACTCCTCTTCTGAACATGTCATTGATGACAGATTGCAAAAGGTCAGTAGCAATAACAAAGAGTAAGGGGGAGACAGGGTCACCCTGCCTGACACCTTTTTTACAAATAAATTTTCTGCCAGGAACTCCATTACGAAGGACAGAAGAGGTACCAGTGCCCAGCAGATGCTTCATCCAGAGAATCCATTTCTCATTAAAACCTTTGTGCCTCAGGATCTGAAAAAGAGCTTCATGTTCCAAAGAGTCAAAAGCCTTTTAAAAATCCAACTTAAGGATTACAATTGGCCTTTTAGATTGATGGCACTAATGCAAGTATTCAAAAGTCCATCAAATTCAATCCTGAATTGGTATTCGTTCGATATTTTGATGAGATGTATGTTGTCTCTCCTCTAGTGGTGTTATGTGAATGTCGGCTACATGACACTTCACCATTATTTGGGCCTAGAGGAAGGCATTGGTAAGTAATAAGTAGATGATGGGTTGCTAGAGTGACAAAAGCTTAGACCCAAGTTTATGCGTTGCTTCGTAAGGGGCTGATTTGGATCCATATGTCTAATGTTGTGGTTAGGTTTACCTTAATACTTCTTTTGTAGTTGCGGATGCTTGCAATAGGGGTTAATCATAAGTGTGATTCTTGTCCAAGTAAGGGAAGTACCCAAGCACCGGTCCACCCACATATCAAATTATCAAAGTACCGAACGCGAATCATATGAGCGTGATGAAAACTAGCTTGACGATAATTCTCATGTGTCCTTGGGAGCTCTTTCCTCATTATAAGAAATTGTCCAGGCTTGTCCTTTGCTACAAAAAGGATTGGTCCACCTTGCTGCACTTTATTTACTTTCATAAATTGTTACCCGTTACAGTTTATCTTATCACAAAACTATCTGTTACCTACAATTTCAGTGCTTGCAGAGAAAACCTTACTGAAAACTGCTTGTCATTTCCTTCTGCTCCTCGTTGGGTTCGACACTCTTACTTATTGAAAGGACTATGATAGATTCCCTATACTTGTGGGTCATCAAGACTCTTTTCTGGCACCGTTGCCAGGGAGTGAAGCGCCTTTGGTGAGTGGAACTTGGTAAGGAAACATTTATATAGTGTGCTGAAATTTTCTGTCACTTGTTACTATGGAAACTAATCCTTTGAGGGGCTTGTTCGGGGTATCTTCATCCGACCAGTAGAGCAAAGAGTTTCTCCTAAACCTACTGAACCTATTGAAAATATTTACTTTGATATTCCTTTGGGCAATGATAGAGAAACTGCTAACTAATCCCTTTGCAGGAGATGGAACATTGCATCCCGATTTACACCTTTTCTTTGTGGATGAAGTTTGTGGATTATTTAAGCTTGCAGGTATTCCCGATGGTGTTGTCAAAATGAAGGTCTTCCCTTTATATTTGAAGGGAGATGCATTGACATGGTATAGTCTATGTGATGATACGGGATCTTGGAATTATAAACGATTGAAGTTGGAATTTCACTAGAAGTTCTATCCTTTGCATCTTGTTCATCATGATCATAATTACATATATAATTTCTGGCCTCGCGAAGGAGAAAGCATCGCTCAAGCTTGGGGGAGGCTTAAGTCAATGTTATATTCATGCCCCAATCATGAGCTCTCAAGAAAAATGATTATTCAAAATTTTTATGCTCGGCTTTCTCCCAATGATCACACCATGCTTGATACTTCCTGTACTGGTTCTTATATGCTGAAGACTACTGAATTCAAGTGGGACTTATTGGAAAGAATTAAATGCAACTCTGAAGATTGGGGTTCCGACGATGGTAAGGAGTCAGGTATAACACCTAAGCTTGATTGTGTTAAATCTTTTATGTATACCGATGCTTTTCGTGGATTTAGCGCTAAGTATGGACTTGACTCTGAGATAGTAGCTTCTTTTTGTGAATCTTTTGCTACTCACTTTGATGTCCCTAAGGAGAAGTGGTTTAAATATAATCCTCCCATTGAAGTAAAAGTAGTTGCACCTATTACAGCTCAAGAAAAGACTGTCAGTTATAATTACCCTATTGTTCCTACTACTTATGTTGAGAAACCTCCTTTTCCTGTTAGGATAAAGGATCATGCTAAAACTTCGACTATTGTTCGTAAAAGTAATACTAGGACTTATACACCTCCTGAGCAAATCAAAGTTGAACCTAGTATTTCTATGGTTAAAGATCTCTTGGATGATAATTTAGATGGGCATGTTATTTATTTCTATGGTGAGACTGCTAATATTGCTAGACCAAATGCTAAGATACATAGACCTGTTGTAGGCATGCCTGTTATTTCTGTTAAAATAGGAGATCATTGTTATCATGGCTTATGTGATATGGGTGCTAGTGCTAGTTCAATACCCTATGACTTATATAAAGAAATTATGCATGATATTGCACCCGCTGAATTGGAAGGTATAGATGTTACTATCAAGCTTGCCAATAGAGATACTATTTTACCAGTTGGGATTGTTAGAGATGTTGAAGTCTTGTGTCCGAAGGTTAAATATCCTGCTGATTTTCTTGTTCTTAGTTCCCCACAAGATGATTTTTGTCCCATTACTTTTGGTAGACCCTTCTTGAATACTGTTAATGCTAGGATTGATTGCGAAAAGGATACTGTTATAATTGGCTTAGGGGATATGTCTCATGAGTTTAATTTTGCTAAGTTTCGTAGACAACCCCGTGATAAAGAATCACCTAGTAAGGATGAGATTATTGGTCTTGCTTCTATTGCCGTGCCTCCTACTGATCCGTTAGAACAATATTTGCTAGAACATGAAAATGATATGTTTATGAATGAAAGAAGGGAAATATATGAAGTGTTCCTTCAACAGGGTCCTATTCTGAAACACAACTTACCTGTTGAAATCCTAGGGGATCCCCCTCCACCCAAGGGTGATCCCGTGTTTAAGCTCAAACCATTACCTGATAATCTTAAGTATGCTTATCTTGATGAAAAGAAAATATATCATGTTATTATTAGTGCTAACCTTTCAGAGCAAGAAGAAGAAAGATTATTGAAAACTCTGAAGAAGCACCGTGGTGCTATTGGATATACTCTGGACGATCTTAAGGGCATTAGTCCCACTCTATGCCAACACAAAATTAAAGTGGAGGAAGATGCCAAACCAGTTAGAGATCCTCAACAACGATTAAATCCTAAGATGAAGGAAGTGGTAAGAAAGGAGATACTAAAGCTCCTTGAGGCAGGTATAATTTATCCCGTTGTTGATAGTGAATGAGTAAGTCCTGTCCATTGTGTTCCTAAAAAGGAAGGTATTACTGTCGTTCCTAATGATAAAGATGAATTGATCCCGCAAAGAATTATTACAGGCTATAGGATGGTAATTGATTTCCGTAAATTAAATAAAGCTACTAAGAAAGATCATTATCCTTTACCTTTTATTGATCAAATGCTAGAAAGACTATCCAAACACACACATTTCTGCTTTCTAGATGGTTATTCTGGTTTCTCTCAAATACCTGTGTCAGCGAAGGATCAATCAAAAACTACTTTTACTTGCCCTTTCGGTACTTTTGCTTATAGACGTATGCCTTTTGGTTTATGTAATGCACCTACTACCTTTCAAAGATGTATGATGGCTATATTCTCTGACTTTTGTGAAAAGATTTGTGAGGTATTCGTGGATGATTTCTCCGTTTATGGATCCTCTTTTGATGATTGCTTGAGCAACCTTGATTGAGTTTTGCAGAGATGCGAAGACACTAGTCTCGTATTGAACTGGTAAAAGTGCCACTTTATGGTTAATGAAGGCATTGTCTTGGGGCATAAGATTTCTGAGAGAGGTATTGAAGTTGATAAAGCTAAAGTTGATGCTATTGAAAAGATGCCATGTCCCAAGGACATAAAAGGTATAAGAAGTTTCCTTGGTCGTGCCGGTTTTTGTAGGAGGTTCATTAAGGACTTTTCTAAAATCTCTAGGCCTCAGACTAATTTATTACAAAAAGATATTCCTTTTGTCTTTGATGATGATTGTGTAGAAGCATTTGAAATACTTAAGAAAGCCTTGATTACTGCACCTATTGTTCAGCCACCTAATTGGAATTTACCCTTTCAAATTATGTATGATGCTAGTGATTATGCTGTAGGTGTTGTTCTAGGGCAAAGAGTTGATAAGAAATTGAATGTTATCCAGCATGCTAGTAAAACTCTTGATACTGCCCAGAGAATTTATGCTACTACTGAAAAAGAGTTCTTAGCAGTTGTGTTTGCTTGTGATAAGTTCAGACCTTATATTGTTGATTCCAAAGTTACTATTCACACTAATCATGTTTCTATTAAATATCTTATGGAAAAGAAAGATGCTAAGCCTAGACTCATTAGATGGGTTCTCTTGCTCCAAGAATTTGATTTGCATATTATTGATAGAAAGGCAGCTAAGAACCCCATTGCAGACAACTTGTCTAGGTTAGAGAATGTTCTTGATGACCCACTACCTATTAATGATAGCTTTCCTGATGATCAATTAGCGGTCATTAATGCTTCTCGTACTGCTCCATGGTATGCTAATTATGCTAATTACATTGTTGCTAAATTTATACCACCTAGCTTCACATACCAGCAAAAGAAAAAGTTCTTTTATGATTTAAGACAATACTTCTGAGATGACCCACAACTTTATAAAGGAGTAGATGGTGTTATTAGATGTTGTGTACCTGAGCATGAACAGGAACAGATCCTTCGCAAGTGTCACTCTGAATCGTATGGAGGACACCACGCTGGAGATAGAACTGCAAATAAGGTATTGCAATCCAGTTTTTATTGGCCTACTCTCTTCAAAGATGCTCGTAAGTTTGTCTTGTCTTGTGATGAATGTCAAAGAATTGGTAATATTAGTAGACGTCAAGAAATGCCTATGAATTATTCTCTTGTTATTGAACCATTTGATGTTTGGTGCTTTGATTATATGGGACCTTTTCCTGCCTCTAATGGTTACACACATATTTTAGTTGTTGTTGATTACGTTACTAAGTGGGTAGAAGCTATTCCAACTAGTAGTGCTGATCATAACACTTCTATTAAGATGTTTAAAGAAGTTATTTTTCCGAGGTTTGGAGTCCCTAGATATCTTATGACTGATGGCGGTTCACATTTTATTCATGGTGCTTTCCGTAAGATGCTTGCTAAGTATGATGTTAACCATAGAATTGCATATCCTTATCACTCGCAGTCTAGTGGTCAAGTAGAGTTGAGCAATCGAGAGCTCAAATTAATTTTGCAAAAGACTGTCAATAGATCTAGAAAGAACTGGTCCAAGAAACTTGATGATGCATTATGGGCCTATAGAACTGCACATAAAAATCCTATGGGTATGTCTCTGTATAAGATGGTTTATGGAAAAGCATGTCACTTACCTCTTGAACTTGAACATAAAGCATATTGGGCTATTAAAGAGCTCAACTATGACTTCAAACTTGCCGGTGAGAAGAGGTTGTTTGATATTAGCTCACTTGATGAATGGAGAACCCAAGCTTATGAGAATGCCAAGCTATTCAAAGAAAAAGTCAAACGCTGGCATGACAAAAGGATAGAAAAGCGAGAATTTAACGTAGGAGATTATGTGTTATTATTCAACTCTCGTCTAAGATTTTTTGCAGGAAAACTTCTCTCTAAATGGTAAGGTCCTTACGTTATCGAGGAGGTCTATCCTTCTGGTGCCATAAAAATCAACAACTTCGAAGGCACAAGTCCGAGGGTGGTGAACGGTCAAAGGATCAAACATTATATCTCAGGTAATCCTATCAATGTTGAAGCTAATATTATTGAGACCATAACCCCGGAGGAATATATAAGGACACTTTCCAGAATGTTTCAGACTTCGAAAAGGAATAGGTATGTGGTACGGTAAGTAAACCGACTCCAAAACAGTTCTAATGGCAATTTTCCTCAGTTTTGGAATATTTAAGAATTTTGGAAAGCAAGAAGTAATCCGGGAAGGACACGAGGCCTCCACGAGGGTGGAGGGCGCGCCCACCCTTCCTGGGCGCGCCCCCCTATCTCGTGGCCACCTCGCGTGCCTCCCGGACTCTGTTTTCTTGCACGTTACATATTTTGGTCAGTAAAAATTCATTATATAATCTCCCGAAGGTTTTGACCACCGTATCGCACAAATATCCTCTATTTTCGTTTCGAGCTGTTTTTCTGACAGATCTAAAGCACCATGACGTCTCCAAGCGCTCCCAAGGACAAGTTTTTCGAGAGGGTTATCAACCCCTATCTCACGGAAGTGCTGCAACACCCTCAAACCATTGAGATGCGTGAGGGGGTGCTGCACATCCGTGATGTGGAGGGACCAAGGCATACCGGAAGCATGGAGACAAAGCTTGAAGCCATGGAGCAACAAGTTTTCAAGTGCCAAGGGATGGTGGAGCGTGGACTCAATGCCAACCAGATGATGATCACGGAGTTCACCAACAACCACAAGCTAGATACCAAGATCATTGGGGAGACCATCTTCAAGCTTCAAGAGAAAATTGAGCACCTCCAAGCCCAGATCTATGACCTATAAAACCAAAACTGTGAGTATGAATAAAGATTCAAGAGGATGAGTTTGGCTGCAGATTTGAGGATCCCGGAGACTCGATCATCCTTCTATGATGGTGAGCCTATGCCTTGGAAGACAGACGACAAGCCTACATCATCAACGACTCCTACTTCACCACCTCCGAGGACATAATTACATGGGTATGGGCACTCCCCTTGGCAACTGCCAAGCTTGGGGGAGGTGCCCCGGTATCATATCTCCATCACACCCCTATCTTTACCCTTTTACTTAGTGCGATCCTTTTAGTAATATCTTGATCTAGTAGATTGAAGTTTTGGTATCGATTAGTTTTGAGCTTTGCTTTGTGATCTCTTTATGTAATCGAGTCCGTGAGCTATCTATAATAAAGATTAGTGTTGAGTCAAGGGCTTTGCTATCTTGATATGATCTTGAGAAAGTAGAAGGAATAAAAAGAATAATAGAGCTCATATTGATCTTATGGATAGTAATGACTTCACATATAAAAAGTATGAGGCACAAAAGTTGTTGAGAGTTGACAAACATAGTTTTGGTCATCGTTGCAATTAATAGGAAGTAATAAGGAAGGAGAGGTTTTCACATATAAATATACTATCTTGGACATCTTTTATGATTGTGAGCACTCATTAAGTATGACATGCTAAAAGAGTTGATGTTGGACAAGGAAGACAACATAATGGTTTATATTTTCTCACATCTCAGTTAAAGTATATTGTCATTGATCTTCCCAACATGTTGAGCTTGCCCTCCCCCTCATGCTAGCCAAATTCCTTGTACCAAGTAGAGATACAACTTGTGCTTCCAATTATCCTTAAACCCAGTTTTTGCCATGAGAGTCCACCATGCCTACCTACGGATTGAGTAAGATCCTTCAAGTAAGTTGTCATGCTGCAAGCAATAAAAACTGCTCTCTAAATATGTATGACTTATTAGTGTGAAGAAAATAAGCTTTATACGATCTTGTTATGGAAGCAATAAAAGCGACGGACTGCATAATAAAGGTCCATATACAAGTGGCAATATAAAGTGACGTTCTTTTGCATTAAGATTTTATGCATCCAACCCTAAAAGCACATGACAACCTCTGCTTCCCTCTACGAAGGGCCTGTCTTTTACTTTATGTTTTTACTTTTTTCTTGAGTCAAGGTGGTCTTCACCTTTCCCATTTTCATTTTATCCTTTGGCAAGCTCCTCGTGTTTGAAAGATCCTGATATATATATATCCAATTGAATGTAAGTTAGCATGAATTATTATTGTCGTCATCACCCAAAGGTGAATAAGTTAGGAGGCAACACTATAAGCCCCCATCTTTCTCAGTGTCCGGTTGAAACTCCATAACCTTCAAGTATTGCGTGAGTGTTAGCAATTGTAGAAGACTATATGATGGTTGAGTATGTGGACTTGCTGAAAAGCTCTATTCTTGACTCTTTCTGATGTTATGATAAATTGCAATTGCTTCAATGACTGAGATTATAGTTTGTTAGTTTCCAATGAAGGTTCTGAACCATACTTGACATTGTGAATTGATTGTTACTTGAGCACAAGAAACCATATGACAAAAATATATATATGTTGATGTTATAAGAATGATCATGATGCCCTCATGTCCATATTTATTTTTATCGACACCTTTATCTCTAAACATGTGGACATATTTTTCGATTTCGGCTTTCGCTTGAGGACAAGCGAGGTCTAAGCTTGGGGGAGTTGATACGTCCATTTTGTATCATGCTTTCAAGTCAATATTTATTGCATTATGGGATCTTATTACACATTATATCTCAATACTTATGGCTATTCTCTCTTATTTTACAAGGTTTACCATGAAGAGGGGGGATGCCGGCAGCTGGAATTATGGCTGGAAAAGGAGCAAATATTGGAAACCTATTCTGCGTAGCTCCAAAAATCCTGAAACTCCATGGAAGTCATTTTTGGAATTAATAAGAATTATTGAGCGAAGAAAACACCAGAGGGGGCCACACCCTGGCCAGGAGGGTGGGGGGCGTGCCCACCCCTACTGGGCCAGCCCCTGTCTCCTGCCCCCCTGGTGGCCCTCCGATGCCCATCTTCTGCTATATGAAGGCTTTTACCCTGGAAAATATCATAAGGAAGCTTACGGGATGAAACTCCGCCGCCACGAGGCGGAACCTTGGCGGAACCAATCTAGGGCTCCGGCGGAGCTGTTCTGCCGGTGAAACTTCCCTCTGGGAGTGGGAAATCATCACCATCGTCATCACCAACAATCCCCTTATCGGGAGGGGGTCAATCTCCATCAACATCTTCACCAGCACCATCTCCTCTCAAAACCCTAGTTCATCTCCTGTATCCAATCTTGTATCAAAACCACAAATTGGTACCTGTGGGTTGCTAGTAGTGTTGATTACTCCTTGTAGTTGATGCTAATTGGTTTACTTGGTGGAAGATCATATGTTCAGATCCTTAATGCATATTAATACTCCTCTGATTATGAATATGAATATGCTTTGTGAGTAGTTACGTTTGTTCCTGAGCACATGGGTGAAGTCTTGCTATTAGTAGTCATGTGAATTTGGTATTCGTTCGATATTTTGATGAGATGTATGTTGTCTCTCCTCTAGTGGTGTTATGTGAACGTCGACTACATGACACTTCACCATTATTTGGGCCTAGAGGAAGGCATTGGTAAGTAATTAGTAGATGATGGGTTGTTAGAGTGACAAAATCTTCGACCCTAGTTTATTTGTTGCTTCGTAATGGGCTGATTTGGATCCATATGTCTAATGCTGTGGTTAGGTTTACCTTAATACTTCTTTTGTAGTTGCAGATGCTTGCAATAGGGGTTAATCATAAGTGGGATACTTGTCCAAGTAAGGTCAGTACCCTATCACCGTTCCACCCACATATCAAATTATCAAAGTACCGAACGTGAACCATATGAGCGTGATGAAAACTAGCTTGACGATAATTCCCATGTGTCCTCGGGAGCTCTTTCCCCATTATAAGAAATTGTCCAGGCTTGTACTTTGCTACAAAAAGGATTGGGCCACCTTGCTGCACTTTATTTACTTTCATTTCTTGTTACCCGTTACAATTTATCTTGTCACAAAACTATCTGTTACCTACAATTTCAGTGCTTGCAGAGAAAAAAACATTAGTAAAAACCGCTTGTCATTTCCTTTTGCTCCTTGTTGGGTTCGACACTCTTACTTATCGAAAGGACTATGATAGATCCCCTATACTTGTGGGTCATCACATAGTCACAGCTATGACCTTCCATCTTAGAGATGGTTTCTTCATGAGCCTCGATCATGTCATTGGCTTCACCAAGTTGTTCCAAGAGAGCAACGAAGTGCTTCTTGGATTTGCCCTTGAGCTTACTCATAAGAGACTCAAATTCATTTACTTTATCATTAGACCCCTCACTTTCATCAATGCAATCAGTCAAGGAAGGATTAGTAATGATGTTAGTTTTGATGTTGGGGGTTACCTTGTTGGTGGCTTTGGCCATGAGGCACTTGGCGGTGATGTTCTCGTTGGGTGAATCAAAGAGAGACGCCCGTGGAGTTGTGGCAATGGCAACGGAGGCCATGTCCATGGCTTCACTATCTTCATCATCATCATCATCATCATCATCATCATCATAATCATGGTATTCTTCTTTAGCCACCAACCCTTTGGTTGGAGTCTTCTTGGTGAAGTTGTTCTTGTTCGGGAAGGACTTGGCTTTGTCTTTTCGGATGAGCTTGCCACCATTGTCTTGCCTCTTCTTGTAAGGGCACTCCGCAACAAAGTGGCTCACATTGCCACAATTGTAACATGTTCTCACATGTTGCTTGCCCTTGAAGCCACTAGAGTTGTTCTTGTTAAAATTGGGCCTTATGTTCTTCTTGCTCCAAAATTGCCTTGAAGCAAGAGCCATGTGCTCATGGTAATCATATTTTGTTTCTTCGGGGTTGCTCTCCTCTTCTTCCTCTTCCTCCTATTCTTCCACACTAACCTTGGCCTTCAAGGCAAGATTGGACTTCTTTGCTCTTTGAGAACACAACACCACATTGTCGGCGGTCTTGTCCAAGATCCTCATTGCCACAAACTCATCCAACACTTCACTTGACGACAAGGTGTGGAAGTTCGTCCTTTGACGGATGACGGAGGACATGGCCTTGTGGTAAGGCATCATGGCCTTGATGAACTTGCGCTTGATCCAATTGTCATCTGTATCCTTGCTCCCATGATCTCGGAGTGAGACCGCGAGAGTAGTTAATCTACGGTAAAGCTCACGAGGTTCTTCATCTTCATTCATTGCAAACTCATCGGCTTCATCTTGCACCACTTCATAGTTGGAGCGTTGAATGCTTGTGCTTCCCTTGTAAAGGGAAACAACATGGTGCCATGCTTCCTTGTCCACGGTGAAGGGTCAAAGATGTGCAATATCTTCGGGTGGAATTGCATCTTGGATGATGAAGAGAGCATTCTCATTGAATTGATTGTCCGCGACTTCTCTAGGGGTGAAGTTGCTTCGATCATGCGGATAAAAACCTTCCTCAATGATTCTCTAAAGATTAGTATTAACATGGTTTAAATGACATTTAAAGCGATAAACCCAAGAGTCAAAATCCTCATTCTTCACAATCTTGGGACGAGAACCCGCATGATTTAAAGGAGTGGAGGGAACCGGTCCTCCATAAGTAAGAGGTGGTTCAACATGAGCATAGATGCCATTTCCACTTTTACCACTAGGCAAAGGAACTTTATCACTAGAAGCTTCCCCCTTATCGGAGTTGGCATCCGCCGCCTTGTTAGTGGGAGCGGCCACTTCCAAAGGTGCGGCGGATAATTTAAGACCATCAAGGAACTCTTTGAACATGCCTTTGACCTCGGTCGTCATGGAGGTTTTCAATGTGTCCAAAGCCACATTGAATTCCTCACGTGAGACCGGACATCCCCCATTGGCCATAGACGAAGAAGGATTCACACCGGGGTGCTCCTCCTCACCGTCTATGGTGTCAACCATACTCTTAGGATGGTAAAGCCCTTAATTAAGAGACGAGGCTCTAATACCAATTGAAAAGGATCGATATAGTTGACTAGAGGGGGGGGGGGGTTGAATAGGCAACTAACAATTTTTACCTTTTCTTTACCAAATTAAACTTTGCATCAAAGTAGGTTTTCTAGATATGCAACTAGGTGAGCAACCTATATGATGCAACAACAACAAGTACACAAGCAAGCAAAGGAAATAACACAATATAACTTGCACAAGTAAAGGTAAGAGATAACCAAGAGTGGAACCGATGGAGACGAGGATGTGTTACCAAAGTTCCTTCTCTTTGAGGGGAAGCACTACAAAAAAGAGACACATCCGTGACATTTTGGGCCGAACAAAAAAAAATTCTGTCATACATATGACACTTCTATGACGATAATTGTGACAAAACCCGGTATCATCATAGATGTGGTGGGCTCCTACTTCTATGACAAAAAATCATGACAGAAAATGGGCTTTTCATCCTGGGCAGGCAGGAGACGCAGTTGCATGACATTCTTTGAGCCATCCATGACGGAAAAAACCGTGGTAGAAGCGAGGGGGAGGAAAATTTCGGGGAGTTTCCGGTTACGGTGGGAGGTCGGGGGCCGAGCGATGCGCATTTCTCTCGTACACGTACGCACGTGTGTGCGAGGCGTTGGCTCTAACTGAACCCGAGCGAGGCGTTGGGCTCTAACTGAACCCGAGCGATTGCACTGCAGGCTACGCGTTACTGAACCCGAGCGATCGATTGATGGCTGTTAACTGAACCCGATGGAGCGATTCCTTGGCTACTGCTGCTAACTGAAGCCAATCGATTGGATGAACAGTGAGTGTTGCTGGGGGG